>NW_008626736.1:0-15119 GCF_000691845.1 Merops nubicus | reverse complement strand
CATTTCTTGATCAGGACTCATTCCATTGTTTGTAGAGCAGCTACAAACCTGGGATGAGTCTGTATTGTGTTTGCACAGTAAAGAGACAGCAATGGGGGGGGCTACAGGGATGCTTTCTGCAAGAGGAGGCCAGAGGCTGCCCTGTGCCAGACACAGTCAGCTCCATTGGACCCACCACAGGACACACCTGAGCCCATCAGCTAAGCTGGTGGTGCCTCTAGGAAATCATATTTAAGAAAGGGCAAGATGTCACACAGTGGACAGAGGAGTAAGGAAAAGAAGTGTGAGAAACAGGTCACAAGCACAAAGGTCAGTGAAGAAAGAGGTGCTCCAGGCACTGGAGCACAGATTGCCCTGCAGCCCATGGGGAGACTGTGGTAATGCAGGTTCTCCCTCTGTAGTCCATGGAGAATCACATCAGTGTAGATATCCACACTAGAGCAGGTGGATAAATTCTGAAGGACATTTACCTGTTGAGAACCTATGCTTAGAGCAGGGAAAAAGTGTGGAGTCCACTACTGTAGACTGACCATAAGCACCCATTCCCCATCCCCCAATGCTGCTCAGAGCAGAGGAATTAGAGCAGTTGAAAACGGAGTGAAACTGAACCTGGAAAAAGCAGAGATTGGGGAAAGTTGTTTTAATTTTGCCTTTGTTTCTCACTATCCAAATCTATTTAAATTAATTTTCCCCACATGAAGCCTGTTTTGCCCATGATGGTAACCGAGTGATCCATCTGTTTTTATCTTGGCCCATAAGCTTTCTTGTGGTACGTTCCCTCTCTTCCCTGTTGAGGAGGGAGAATGAGAAGGCAGCTGGGTGAGTGTCTGGCAGCTGGCCAACAAAAACCCACCACAGAATCATTGCAGTCCATGCTTGTAAAAGATTGGGTTTAAGTGGTTTTGAAGCTGGGGTGAACTACAGGAGTCACTATGCTTTTTTGATTCTCAGGATTGTCTCACCAACTTCTGTGCATGCTATTCCTTTTTTGTTTTGTTTTGGTTTTTTGTTTTTTTTTTTTTAACTTATCATCGCTTCCACAAGCAGCTTCTGAATTTCAAGGCATGTTACCTTTGACGAGCAGACACCTCTTTTCTGTGTAGGCTTGGTAGCACCACTTAGTTGAGGTTTCCTAGCATCTTGGACTATAAATTCCAGGTTTCACTTGCTTACAATTTTCCTAACCTTCAGCTTTTTGGAATACACAATTTCTGTAGTGCATGTACACTAAAATATTTTTAGAAAATACAAACCAAAGTATTTTAGTCATTTCTGAAAATGAAGTAATGGAAAAAATGTTATTTTGTCCATCACAAAAATGGAATCATTCAGAAGCAAGAGTCCTGAAAATGGTTTGCTAAGGATCAAAGACAGGTGGTCGTGCTTTGGCACAACATGCAGCCTTTCTGAATCCACTCTTCCTTGTTGATGCATTCATTCCCCAACCTCATAACTAACTTCTAGGGGAAGTAATATTTTCCTAATGATTGAATGGAAACCAGAAGCTCTCTGTTCATTTCTTGGCACTTTCTCAGAACCATTACCTTTTTAAATGATAGCTTTATCTCCATTCTCTGCATTTATTTTAAAACAACTATTTTCTTTTCCCCATCTTTTATCTGACCTGCCAATTATATATGTATCAGGTCTGAAACTCCATCTGTGTGTTTGTAAAATGTTTATTTCACTAAGGCTGTGCCTCAAATTGATGACTTTTGAAGCTGTCATAAAAATATAGTCTGGAAAATTCATCAAGACCTGAGGAGTCTGGATAGCATAAGAGTAATATGAAAGGAGACACACTGGAGTTTATCAGAGCTGTATCAGGAAATTCATGAGGTGACAAAAAATGGTAGTTATCACTACTATGGGTTTATCTCTCTTCTTTTCCTGTAATACTATAGGATCTCATACAGAAGGAATAACTTTTTGTCTCTCACCATGCCATTAAACCACACCCACACCTATCAGAACTGAATACAAGGGCTTTACAACATAATATGACATTATATATGTATATATATATATATAATGCCTTTCAAACTAACATTATTAAAAGGAACAGTAAAAACTGGTAGTGCAACATCTTATACTCTAGATAATCTTTAGGATGTTGTAACTAAGGAAGACAAGAACACATAGCTGAAAAATATTTGATACAGTGCTTTGCTTTGGATGAGATCTTTGTGACTAGTCCCATCATAACCTACCCGAAGGTATGAAGCACAGATTTGGCATCTAACAAAGTCCTAGTCCTCATTAACGTTACACATTCTTCTGTAAGCACAGGAGACCAGAGCATCACAGCTCAAAACAAAGGTCCCTCATGGAATAACTAAATTATATACTTTGTCAGTTGATGGTAGTGTAACAATCCATGCTCTATTTTATGAAATAGCTTAAAGGTCAAACTATCATGTATTTATGTGGTCCATATTTTAGTATGGCTAATACAACTAGAAAGCAGTATCCTCAATAGTAATTTTATTTGATGCTAGGAGTACTGGATGCCTAAATGATAAAGCCACCAGAATTAATACCAAGTGTTATCACAAGTTATTTCTAACCTTAAACCACACCCACTTTGCTTAATAGAAGCTTATTTATAGGCTGTTGGACATTAACATATAGGTACAATAATGAAGAGCAACTACCCCAAGTTCTAGTAATTGTTTCTTAGCCTAAATATTTAGTACAATGTTTATCCATGCCATTATGTTTTAGTATTGAATCATACTAGTGCTTTTACCAGCTGGCTTTATGAAATGAGTGCAGTGATTGATATTGTTGGAAATACTACTTTAAGTGAGACCATTGTTAGAAAATGGTCAACTTGTCTAGGGTCAGGAGTTCAAAAAAAAAAAAAAAGACAAACAGAACAAAAAGACAAAACAGAAAAGAGCTAGAGAAGTGTTACAAGAATGATCAGAGTTCTGAAAAACAAGCTTTAGCATGAGGGCGTAATGATTAGCAGTCTATTTAGCCTGTTTGAAGGTAGGTTAAAAGACTAAGATCACAACCAAGTAGTATCTAGTTGTGGAAGAGTTATGAATACTAAACGTTGAATAGAGAGATCCAAATTTTGGAGGCTGAAGCTTGATGTACTTGAATATGCAAATTTTAGGCAAGTATAACTAGCTGTCGGAACAACCTATTAAGTGATGTGATAGCTCTTCTAATCAAGTTAGAGTGCTTTTTTAAAAGACAAATTATAGCTTAGTGTTACAGTCTTGATGCAGAAATGATTGGTGAAGATCTTTGGTCTGTGTTGTGCATTGGAGTCAGACTAGATTATCATAATGGTCTTTACTGTCCATATTAATCTATCTGTATAAGATTTCATCATGGCTAAGGGCAGATGTGGGTGGCATAAGCAAGTTAACTCCTGCGTTACAGCCTGTGTCAGACATGTCCCTACATTTTCCATTACCTCCCCTGGGAACACTGGGAATGGTTATAGGTTTAAGATAAACTAAAACAATCAGAAAAATTCCCTTTCAAAAATGCCTTGGAACATTTCATAAGAGAAGTTAAAACATAAAAGTTAAAACTGTTTAAACTGGTTGAACAGCAGTGCTGAGTGCACAGAAATTAAACAGGCTGTCCCCAGGGGGGACACTGTATGTTCCTCAATCCCAGTTCACCTATGACTTTCTATAATTCATCTGAGGATCAATCTTTTAAGTCATCTAAGGTAAATAAAGGATCTTAAAGAACTCACCTACTACATTCCTATGCCTAAAGGAAAAATCATCATGAACTATCTCTGACTAAAAACTTGATCTAAATGTTTTACTGAAGGAGATCCCAGCCTCTTGCAATGTTCAAAACATGTAAAAAGTTTTTTTTCCTCTAACATAGACAACCTTTGCAGCAGACTTTATTAATGTCTTATGTCATTAGCATTTGATAAATGTAACTATGCTTCCAATACTAAATACACTAAATCCATATAAAATAGCAATGAGGCCAAGGTAAGGGCACATGCACATAAAGAAGATGGAGACAAAGAAGAAACATGAAGGATTTTTATTTTGATCTTCCCTGAAGATTTGTAGTGATTGACCCCCTGGCCATCTATGAAATTAAGATTCTCATTTGTCCTCTCTTCTTGATAGGAAAATTCTTAGAGTTCAGTTTCTGTTGCACATTTTGTAGACGTAACTACACTGGGGAAAGTAAAAATAAAAAAGCAGGCTGAGAAATAAATATATCTGGCTTTGTGATAAGTTTGGAAACCTTTAAAAATACTGAACAAAGGAAAACGGTTGTCCTTTCTGAGTACAAGGATATGACCACATTGAATTATGTATGCAAAAGTTTATCTATGCCCATGGCTTGGAAAAAGGGTTAGAAATCAAATTCCTTTTGGAAACAAAGTTATAAATGTTTTCTATCACATCTTTCTTGTGACCTTTTATGTCAAATATACAACTGCAGGAGGCTGCTAAGAGCTGGTTTCACTTAAACTTTCACAGTCATTCACGGGAGATGACAGCTCAAAGGAAAAAACTGTATTGTCAGATAAACAAGCAGTGGCTTCTGTACAATAAAATGGCACTAATTGCTTTCTATTAAGAAGAGAGGAATGCAAGCCTGTAGGAAGAGAAATCCACACTAGTGTAGTACTGATGCTGTGAAAAGAAATACAGGGACAGTACATAAAGCAATTGTTTTTCCCTGCCCCAGAAACCACTACAAAAAAACAAGAAGAGATTGCAGCAAACGTTACAAGGTGGCTGCTGCGATGAGCAGCAATGATGAAAGAGAGCAGCAGTTTGATCACAAGGTACCACAGGAAAATTACTTCATATGCTTCCTCATCATCCTTTTACCTCCTCTATAATTTTCTTACCTACTAGGAAATATCTCTTTCTATTTTATGTCTTACTCTGATTACATAAAGGGGCAATTTTCCTTCTACAGGGTCATACTTCCTCACTACTATATAGCCAAGGTTTAGACCCCTAATAACAGGCATAAGCCCATCAAACCAGAATCTCATCCGTACAACTATCACACTGAGAAATTAATTCTGATAACCAAGGCTTGGAAAATTATTCAAATGGTCTTAAACACATTTGAGATTTAAACTGGAAGGCTTTACACAGCAAGGCTGAAAACCTAACAGTTTCTTTCACAAAAGGGCCTGAAACCAGACAGATTATAGGCTTTTGTGAATCATAAGGGAAAACAGATGGAACCGGTCAGCAAGAGATTGATATCCAACCCACCCAGGATGGTTCATGAAGTCCTATCAGTATTTAAAAGCACCAGGTAAACGTCTGTGTGATGCTTTAATATTTCTGATGGACTAAAATCCTAGGAAAGCCAGAGTATAGTTTAAAATTAAACTTTCCTTTCTATCAGCTAATGGGTGCCCTTTGTTATATCATTCCTTTCATCCGATGCCCCTAGCCACAAGCAACAGTGATATGATTTGGTTAAGATCCTATATGAAATCTTCAAACAATTCAAAATATTTGCTCTTTTGAGAAGTGTTGGGAAGATATCAAGCTATTTGCCACCTGTGGTTCTAGTAATTACTAATGTCACCTTTAAAACACAAGTGCTGGGTGAGATGACACAGTTGGATCATTTGACTTCAAGAGTTGGAAGATATTAAGGGCAGGCACCTTAGTAAAGAGCACTTCACTGCATGGTCAGGCACAAAAGGGCCCTGAAAGCACCTCTGGGAAGGATAATACTGTTTATGTCCTAATGGAATCAAGTGAAGCTTAGGGACTGTAATTTCCAATTATTTCCACCAACTTAGTAACATACCTAACCAAACTCTAAGAAATTACACTTTCATATTGATTGTGACTTCCTTTTTGTGAAGTCAGATTGACTTTAGTGGCATAAAAACCTCATGATGGAAGCAGTTAATTCAATCTTTAAGCTGCAATGTAGCATTCAGAGAAAGCTTTTAGTTCTTAGGTAAGTTGACAAATTTAATTTAGGGTTTCTGGTTTGGGGACATGTTTTTGTGATTCCTACTATCCATTTTGTGTTACACTTGTTGCTCCCTGGTATTCTGTGTGTAAGCTGAGAGCTTAGAAGTTGTTCTTTTACTTACAGACTTTATAAATCAGAGGGAGGGAGTGGCAGGGAGGAAGGAAGGAAAAGGAGAGCGTAACAAGGGGAACACACCCACCAGCTCAGTACACTGAACAACCAAAACAAGCACGCTTATTTTGTGACTGTGCAAGACCTGAGACCTGGTTCCCTTCCTGTTAAGATGGGTGAAAATTTGAATTGAGTCTGTGAACAACAGAAATGGAGGGAGAGCTTTCTGCAGCACACTGAACTGAATGGTTGGTGTTACAAAGGGGTCTGCCATTGACTCCAGTGCTGGCAGCCAGGTACCCTTCTGCTCCAGCAGCCTTTTTACTGTGAAACCACAAACCACTGCACTGGGCAAAATTTCGTCTTTCAGTGTTCTTTTTCTTTCACAGGTAAACACTTCTGATACCACCCAACAGAAACCTTTCCTATGTATATGTACATTTGTTTGTATGTATGTCTGTACACGTGTACTTTGCAAGATATTTTGCCTTGTATTTAAATATCATTATACTGCATGCTCAGTCAGAAATACACTAAACTCCTGGAAAATCAGGTAAATCACTACCATCTCTCTTTTATAGGGAAACAAAAACCTGAGAAGCAACAAAATATCAAGTGATCCACAAATCAAGAAAGTGGAGTACTCATTTATCCTTTGATGAAACAAAACCATGTGAGTCAAAACACACTCCCCACCCACCCCCACAAAAAGTTTCAACCATCAAGAAGGCAACTTGGGAAAAACGTTCATCCAAACTTTCTCATTTTTGACCAGCTTTCACTAGTATTTGCATTAATTGATACACCACCCACAAAAGCCATCTGATCAATCCCAGGGATAAGTAGACACAGTTATGACTTTACTTTGAAATTATTCCTCTCCAGGTGAAGTCTTATTGCTGATACTGGATTTGTGCCATGTGTTCTTCCAAGAAGGATTTCTCTGCCCAGATTTTGCTTATGTAGTGAATGTTTATGTCTTAGAACTAACTACTTCTGTCTTATGGCATTAACTTAGCATTAGTTTCTGACAGAACAGTGCACCGAATTAAAAAAATTCAGATTTTACTTACTGGAAAGGGCTTGCAAACTGATCCATTGGCCTTTGCAATGTAACATAAGTAAAGACAAACTTCTACCTTTCTGCATCGAGTTCCAGTCCTTAAAGCCCAAGCCTCTTTTTGCAGTCGGTGTGTGGAAGTTACCATGAGCTTCACTGCAACAGGGCCCAAATCTTATCTTTTTATATCCTATGTATCTGTGCATTACTGTCATTGTGGAACATTTCCCACAGACTTCAGAGAGGAAAAAGTACACAGATTCTCTACTGCTCCCATCTTGGTGCAATTTATCAACAGATCTACTAAAATCGGTACATTTTCCTCTTTATTAAAAAGCTATGTAAAACTGATTTAAATCTCCAAAATATTTAGTTTTCACAGCTCCTCTAGCCTCAAGCTCATTATAAAATAAATTTAAGTTAGGCCAGCAATGTTTGAAACCTTTACAACATGTAATTTCATCTTTTTGCTACTAATACAGGTGCTGAAGGTGTATGAAAATTAAAGCAGCTCAATCATCATAACATCCGTGCTACGCAGGCTTGACACTTCAATGCAGGTTGGTGAACTGGGCCTCCTGGACTCACAGCTTTCCACTGTGGTTATTGACTGACCAAGATCCTGCAGACACAGAGAGGATTGGAGGACTCACTAAAATAATTGGCTCGTGGCAGGGTAAGTAGGACTACTTGCAGCTGTAAAGTCAGAAATGTGTAATAATTACTCTGTTCCTCTGTTCATTCAGCTGGAAAACAGGGACCATGGTGTTTGCCTGCTTCTTCAGGGGCTGTGAGGCTTAATTAATTAGAATCTGCAAAGTGTTTGGGGATTTTTGCTTGAGGGCTTTTTGAATACAAAGTGTTTTCCCTTTTAGTCTTCTGAAATTATTAATTATGCTATAAAATCATCAAGTGTCATAAGGAGGAATTAAGCCCCACTGCAAAGTCAGCTGGATAGTGCATAGAACCAAAGCCAGTCTATATCCCAGTAATTTCACAGCAAGATAAAGGAAATGTGCACAGGAGGGTGAAGAGAAACCATCACAGCATCATGCATTTCCATGAGGTCAGGCTTTGAATATGTAGTTTTCCCTGTAAATTAGTACATTTGAAGGTTGCATTTTTGTCTTTTCAGGCCTCCTGCATTGGATTATTTTCGTTATTACTTATATCTGGATTTGTTCCAAGTTATTGCATGCTTCTTTTGGTTTCAGACTTCCTCAGGAATGGGCTACCTGCATCGACTTTACAAGCAAATCTACAAACACTTCTATAGTCTCTTTGTTAAAATTGAGGATTTAATATCAAGATTAAACTCCCATTCAGTAATCTCTTGTCAGGAAAGACATCACTACAGTATCTCCAAAACAGTGTATTAAATGCTTTTCAAAAATTTGGCATTGACTTCTCATCCTGACACATAGCTAAAAAACTCCTACTTTTGTTAATGAATGGCTCTGAAGTTATGAATCAAACCAACATCACTCAAATATTAATTTTCTTAATACCATAGCTAAGATTTATGGTCCAAATACCGGGGGGTTGGGCCAGGTTTATTAGTAACTTATTAGTACAATACTGCATCACTGTGATTAGACAAAATGAAGATTTTAATTTGCATGATTAGAGAACAGAGAGCTCTTGATTTGCATTTTTTATCACCTTTCTGTGATTTTATTCTCAGCTGTTAGAGCTGAATATTTATTAACTTTTTCCATTTTTCATTCAAGGAGAGCATTTAGCATTTCACTACTGTTGAAGTAACAGGAAATTAACTTCCACTTCAAAACCATAGCATTGTTCTGGTTCAAAAAGACCTTCAAGATGAAGTCCAACCATTAACCCAGAAGTGCCAGGTCACCACTAAAGCATGTAACTCAGCATCACATCTATACATTTTTAAAATACTTCCAGAGATCGTCACTCCACCACTTCACTAGGAAACCTGTTCCGTTGCCTTAAAACCATTTCCATTGAATAAATTTTTCTTAATATTAAATCTAAACCTCCCTTGCTGCAACTTAAGGCCGTTCCCTCTTGTCCTATCAAACCAGAGCAGAGGAAAGAGTATTAAATATTTGGAGGATTATTTTTCTTAGGATTGGAGAATAGCTTCCCATTACGTTTTGTCTTTCACAAATTGCATCATTTGCTGTTGCAGCCTAAAACCCAAAATGCATATAAAGATATCATCAATGAGTTTTCAATTTATGGTCTATAATATTTTGAAAGAGCAACTGAGAAGAGCAGACTTGTCTGCCACAGGTTTAAATTTACCTGCCTGCACCACTACTAACAAATTTTAGTGGATATTCAGGGACTCTAAGACTGCATACCAATGATGTGAACAGACTAGATTTGTAACATGTTAAAAAGTATGGTTGAAAACTCTCAGTTTGGTAAAATCAATTGGAGCTTTATCATTCTGCTTCACAGTACCCAGATTTTGGACCTTAGAAGTATTACTTCATTAAAAAACAAACATATATACAAAAGGAGATCACAGAAACGAGAAATTATGTATTTTGCAGTCTGCCTGCTGCTTAATAAGCTAAAGGTTAAGCTGATAGGTTGAAATTATTTCTGAGCATGTCAGGTAGGAATCCTTAGCATTATTCAGTCCATCACTTTGCCACCAGAGCTGCATATTCTTTAACAAAAATATCACATATATTCTGTACCTGGTGAGAAAGCCAACTGCCTGTAACTAAAGCACAGATTTTTTTAGCCTGCCTGAGGAAGATGACAATTAAGTAGGTGGTAAGTGCCAAATAGAATTAATTTATTTAGAAAAATAAAGTGTAAGATTTAGAAAACCATAAAGCACAGCCTCATGGAGAGACTTGTCATGGAGAAGACTACATGCTTTTTATCTTCCTCACATAAGGATGAAAGCAACAGGTTAAGTGGAAAACCAGAAGATATCTAAGCTCATATAAGCCAAGATTTACAGGAAAACTGAGGGATGAAAGTGCCAGAATTTTATTTCCCAGCAGCAGCAACATATAACAATCCCTTTGGTTCATGCAACTTCAGATATGTTTCTCAACAACTAAGCACCCCCACCCCCCCAACCAAAAATAACAAAGTACAAAACCCAACCCAACAAAACCAGAAAAGCTGACAGCAAGACTAGGATATCACAGTCTCTCCAAATACAAGCTCCTCTTCTTCCTACCAAAACCCCCTCACCTGCCTGTCTCTGAAGACATTCTAGTTATACCAGACTCAAAACCAATCAAGATCTGAGGGGCAGTAAAGCCAGCAAAATGACAAAATAAAGAAACAGTTATTTTCTTTGACACCAAGGATGGAATCGGGTAAATCCACTGACCTCAGTTTTGTACTAGCTTTGCACAGGGGTGAATCAGATGCAAAAGCATTAGGTTAAGCGTGAGCACACGGCTCTGTTTCTTACTTCAGGTATGGGAGCTAAGGGCTCACCTTTGACAGATTTAACTGTTTCATCCAGACAGGGTTATTCTTGTGTACTCCAGCAGAGCCCTCACTTCTATGGCTCTTCTGCTGACCGCTTGCCCAACATAGAATGATATTATCATTAACATGCAGACTAACAGCCAAACTCCTCCCTCCACTACCACATGGTACACCAGAGACCCAAAGTGCCAGGCAACTGGAGGGAGGAACAAGTCAATGCACTCACTGCAAAGGACGTGCAGAAGGGAGCAAGCTGGCCAAGGAACCATGCCATGGGAGATGGAATCAGCCAGACAGTGAGTCCAATTATGTTGAAGCTTCCCAAAGAGAGACTTGTGATCTTGCCTCACCATACTGGAAACTCCCCTTGCTATAAGGAGTCAGGGAGTCCTTTTAATAACCAAAATCCACTAACAGCTCATCCACTGTACAGATAGACCTCAGAACACCCCCCCCTGCAAGCAGAGTCAGCTCTTATAGAGGTGGCTTCTTGCCCCTCCTCCAAGTTAATGTGGAAGGTGGGGGCACCTGGTGGTGATCTCCTAATCAGCTCCCACCCAAGGCTGGCCAGAGCCTGGGTGAAAACCAATCAGGAGGGTCTTTCTTGCCTGGTTGTGGACATCATCCATACGCTGGTTTAACCCCAGCACTTCAGAGACAAACTAGATTATATTCCAGGGGAAGCTCTGAGCCCTTGTAAGTAGACAAAATGCCATTCAAATCAATGGACCTGCATCTTTTTACTAAACCTTAATATAACAAGAGATTGTTCTTTATCTATTTAGCTCTAGAAAAAAAAATAAACACAGTATGAGGGACCACATGGTTCAGGCCATATTTAATCTAAAATTAGAGCAGAATCCTAGAAAGCCAATTGATTGCTTCAAAGTAGTAAGAGCTAGTTTATTCAAGCAATCAGTCTTGCAATAAATGTGTTGCATTTTTAAGAGCTTGTAATTTAGCACTACCAGTGCCAGAGAAACAAATATCTCTGATTTCTGTGAGAGGTTCCAGGATATTTCACAGAAAAACCATTCACTAATGCTTCACAAATGTTAGCAAATGAAATCTCATTTCACATGCTGTAGCAAGATGTCTTCAGAGATGCTAAAAATGTGAATTGTGGATCCCAGGACTATAGCCAGACATCAGCAGAAAAGAAATTACTGTCACTCTGTGGGGTAGCCAAGCTATGGGTAAGGCACAGAGCTTCAAAGCTCTAGTGAAGAGACTGGAGGGTGTATGATGATTAGGAAGGAGAGGGATTCTGCCCCTTGGGAAGCAAAATGTAAAAGGCGCTTTGATGTGGGGGCCCCCTCTGATATGAGGCCTAAGGAGATTCACAGATAAAGGATTTTAAAGGGCATATATCTGAAGAGGAGCACAAGAAAACATGAGCACAGCCACATTGATGGAGGTGACAGACAGAGGCTGAAGGGGTGGGCCCCAGTCTTCTATGCCATGCACAGAATAACTCCCCTAATGAACCAAAAAAGAGGGCAATTCATGCATGCCTCTGCATTTGGATTTTGATCCTTCTGTTTTCTTGCACATATTTTAGAGTCCAGCCACTTGCCTAGAAAGATTCAAAAATCATGAGGTAATTTCCACCCATCCAAATAAAAAATTACATGCCATGATTTGTAAGCCAATGGCATAATTGTTATTCTTTGTAAGGGAGCGTATTATATGATTCATTATCTTTGAGCTTGTGAAGTCTATAACACTATGAAAGCCACTGTATAAAACTTGAGATAGCTGCAGCGTTTGGCTGGTAAATTGTACTTAAAAATACTTCTTGACATAAGATTTTGCAAGAAGCATTACTGTTATTCAATTAAATTTTGAAGGAAAAAAAAAAAAGACCATTCATCCCCCACATTTATCTAACATTGTATCATAACTCATAAAATTCATGTTTTGTTTCAGTCTATGCAGTACGGAAATCTAGATGATATTATTTCTTTTCAAACAGGCCTGATCTGAGCATCTGGACAGCTAATTTATTTTTTTTATGTTCTTTGTGATAAAGCAAGAAATTTTCAGGATCCTTTGTAGCCATAATACATTGGTCCACGTATTTTTAGCAAGGTGGTTTTGTTGGGTTTTGTTTTTTTTTTCCATATTATTGACTATAAAAATGATGGCTCTCATTGGCTGCATGAATCCTGTAACGTGCACTGCAGCACTTATATCTCAGACAGGACTCAACATCATGAACTTTTTGCAAATCTCTGCTAAAATGATTACTAATGACATTTGAAGCAAAATTTGGTATAACAAGGTTCTGGTTTTTTGCTTTTTTTTTTTTCAGATAACACTATCTCCTATCAAACTGCAAATTAGACCTTTGTGTGAAAGAATTGGTGAAATAGTTTTAGAAGCAATGCAAACCTATTTTGTGCTTTTACACACTCTTATTCTTTCCAGGTACAGTGGACATCACCTGATGTGCTTCAGTTCTGAGGCCAGGTGAATAAATGGCAGCCCTTACTTCAACTCCATTCTCTGCCTGTTTCAGAGAATAATTGGCTAAACGTTTCCCAGATGAATGCCCTAATCTTTGGGCTGTGGATTCGCTCCCATTCTGTTTCTCCACAGCCAACTTAATTATTGGTTACTGAAATAATGTCATTACTTTCTTCAGGCCAGGGCACGAGGAAACCCTACTCCAGAAGAAGTGGTAGCCTTCCGACTGAAGTATTCCCAGTTGGGGTGTGGGTTCGCTTCCCCCAGACAGGGGAGGAAACTGAGCAAAGGCTTCATTTCAGCCAAAATTATTCAGAGATTCCACCCACATTTGCAAATATAGGATTCAACAAAATATTTTCACTCCTTTCTGCTCCATTACCATGAGGTGCTGCGAGAACATCTTTTCAAACTCTCCATCATCCCACACTGCATGCAAGGTGTTGAGTAATGCCACTCTAGATGAGTGTCATGCAGGCAGAACACCTTTCTTTCCATGCTGATGCAGCCTCTGGGCATATCACTCAAATAATATGATAGCTGGCTGCAACCTAGAGGTCTATTAAAATAAATTAATTTCTAACAGTGATATATCCACCTTAAACATTAAGAGGTGATCTCTGGGTGAATAATTAAGTAGTTAATTTTACCTGGGCATTAAGCCATGCTGGATAACACTAATTTTCTTTATTTTTGAGAAGCATAAGCGTAACAGAAATAAGCAATTAAATTCAGTCATTACTTTGACAAATTTGTCAGCCTTAAAGTTAATGTATTAAATAAACAATTAGATTATTGTAAGCCCTTAAATCCCCGAATCACCACATTAAGCTGTTTTCATAGCAGTGTGTCATTGTTGAGGCAAGCGGTACTGTTTGGGAGTTCCTGAAGCCACATTTAATTTGCTAATGTGAGTAAGATGTTAGAAAGGTGACTTTATATTGGAAAATGTTCACCTGATAGATTTGGTATCAGATTCATGTTCTCATTTTGTTTTTCAAAGAAAAGTCTCAGAAAAACTGTTAATGTTAATAAAAAATATTCCTCCATCTGGCAAAATAGAGCTTCTAATTACACCATGCTAAACCTGTGTAATTATTTCTAGCTGGTATATAAGGTAGCTTACAGCAATAAAAAATTCCACAACAACACTGTTACAAGCTCTGTCTGGGAGGTTCCTGTTGTAGTCATCAATAGGCAGGCACATTTAGCTGGAAAACTACTTACATCATAAAACTGATTAGATTGCTCAGGTAAATAACAGTATCATAGAATCACAGAATACCATGTTGGAAGGAACTTCAAAGATCATCTAGTCC
Source organism: Merops nubicus (assembly GCF_000691845.1). Lineage (NCBI taxonomy): Eukaryota > Metazoa > Chordata > Aves > Coraciiformes > Meropidae > Merops > Merops nubicus. The sequence continues at coordinate 764 of NW_008626736.1, read as the reverse complement.
AACCTTTCTTTGTAAAACAGTATTTCCCAACATTCTGATGATGCAGCTGGTACAACCAGAATTTACAGACCCCTCCCAGCTGAATGTTTCTTTAATCTAACTTTCAACAGATAAAATAAGGCAGAGAATTACGACCATCAGAAATCAGCAAACCAACAGCTAAGATTAAAATTAATACCACATCCATCTTTCTGTATTCAGCAAATATAGCACGCTTTTGAAAATCAATCTGCTTCTGTGCCTCAGCATCTCTACCAGCACAGGGAGCTGTGGGGGGAAAAAAAAAAAAAAAAATCACTGTTCAGATCTGTTCAGGGTTCATTCCTCAAGTTCAGCTTGACCATATCTTCTCGGATGATATCTAGTTGATAATCACTCAGTTAAAGTCAGTCTTTCTTGCTTGCACTTATCCTGACTTTTACATGTGCTATGTAAGGTCTCTCCCTTACTTTAGTAAAGGTAAGGGCTTGATTCCAAAAACATTAAATCATATACAAGTAATCCCCTCTGTCAAAGTAGTCCAGCTCCTGTTGCAGCCTAAATATTTTAAAATAAGGAAGCTGCAGTGATCCCTGTTGCATTAATGCTTTTCTATTCTGTACTTACATCATGTACCAGATGAGATCAGGGCTGCCCAGAGAAAATAAACGATCATGCAACCCCATCCAATACCATGGTGTATCCATAGTTCTGGAAAAATTCAGGTGGCATGAGAAACTTTCATGCCTCCTGTTATATTATCATTTGAAAGGTAGGAGTCAGAG
>NW_008626735.1:15962-17583 GCF_000691845.1 Merops nubicus | reverse complement strand
TGGTTCACGCGTGCACACGAGTGCCTGCTCGTGCTCACCGAGGCGTGGGCCTTGCACGCGTGGCACGGCCCCGCGCGGGATACGTGTGCTCCCCACCCGCAGCCGTGTTGCACGCGTGTGCACGCCTTGGCACCCTCTTGTGCAGGGGTGCAGGGAGGCCTGGGGCACCAGCAGCAGGTGAGAAGCGGGGCTGGCACAGCCCACGGCTGCACCAATGTGGGCATGGGGGGTGCCAGACTGCCAGAGCCACACTGGAGCCTGGGGGGCTGCGGAGCTGCAGTTTCACACGTGCAGGCTGAGCATGGGCAGGATAAACCTGAGCAGCTTGGTGGTCCATGGGCAACTGGGAGTACAGCACAGAGGCTCTGCTGCAGCCCATTTGTGCACAGGGGCAGATCCCCACCCGGAGCACGTCGAGCTCGGGGTTAGAGTGGATGAGTTGTCAGCACCACCGAGCCCCAGCCCCGCAGCTCGGAGCCCAGCAGGATGTGTCGTGGCCTCTCTGCCTCGCTGTAGGAGCAGTGCAGCTGGAAATGCAGCCCCTTCCCACTGCCCTGCCCGGCCCCCTCCGCTGGCCGCATCCTGCCCGGCCCTGCATGTGCTGTGCTCACCCCTGGGATGCACAGATTTCCACGAGGCCTCTTGCAGCCTCTCACTTCGGCTGCGTGTGGCAAGGGCAGAAACCTGGTAGCAGGAGGCACCACCAGGACCACTGCTCAGCACCCTGAGGAGCTGCAGCTCAGCACCTGCCCTAATCCAGCCTGGCACCGCTGGGAGCTCAGGGTCGTATCCATTTGAGACCTTTGTGTGGTTCAGCTCCTTCCCTCCCTGGCGTTCCCTGGTCACAGTCCCCGCCCTGGCATCCCCAGACAGACACGCTCATCCCCCCTGGGTCAAGCACACCAGCTTGCCAGGCTCTTTACCCTGAGGAGCTGCAGCTCAGCACCTGCCCTAATCCAGCCTGGCACCGCTGGGAGCTCAGGGTCGTATCCATTTGAGACCTTTGTGTGGTTCAGCTCCTTCCCTCCCTGGCGTTCCCTGGTCACAGTCCCCGCCCTGGCATCCCCAGACAGACACGCTCATCCCCCCTGGGTCAAGCACACCAGCTTGCCAGGCTCTTTACCCCAGGGAGAGCAGCACCACGAGCTCAGACACAGCTGAAGGATATTCCAGGAGCCCTCTCTGCAAACACAGCTCATGCAGCCAAGCAGCTGCAGCTGGGCAGAGGGGCGATCCCAAACCCACGGCTCTCTGGGTTCTCAAACCCAGGGCTCTCTGGGTCACGGCCTCTGCCACCCACGAGGTGTTTGCTCCCCCCCCAGCTGCAGGTCTCTGTGCTGAAGAGACCTCCCCGTTTCCAAACCCTGTCGCCTGTCAGCAGCTGCCGCTGCCCTGCGAGGGGCGGGGGCTGCGGTGCAGGCTGGGGGGTGGGGTGCAGCTCGGGATGCCATGTGGGATTCAAGGCAGGATGCCGTCAGGGATGCGATGTGAGCTGCCATGTGGGATGTGGTGCAGGATTCCATGTGGGATGCGATGGGGGATGCAGTTCCTGCCTGTTCCTGGGAGCTCTGCCCTGAGCCTGGTGCTGGCTGTGGCACAGTCTGGCTTCATCTCTCTGTCC
>NW_008626735.1:12968-15753 GCF_000691845.1 Merops nubicus | reverse complement strand
GGCTGAGCTGCGGGAGCCAGAGGCACCCACTGTTACCAGGACAACTGGGTGCTCTCCATAGCTGCTTGTTGCCTCTGCATCCCTGCAAACCTTCCCCCAGGCACAGCATGAGCTCCACTGCCAGCCCAAAGCATGGCAAGAGGGGTGCTCAGCACCCCCTGCAGCCTCCTTGGACAAACAGAGCTTGGGAAGGCACTCTTTTTTAACAAAGCATCACCCCAGCGATCCGTGGGAGCACGTGGAGCCCCCAGCACCCTCCTCACCCCCACGAACTGCTGAGAAAACACTGATAAAGGCTTTTGGCCCCCCTGGTGCTCGTGGTTTCAGGGGAGGGGGGTTTCTGGGGAGCAGCACGAGCTGAGCAGCTTGCAGGGCATAATTAGAGCAGCACCCACACGTGCGGAGGTCGTCGCACCAGGGCTCTGCCCTGGATGGGAATTAGACCTGTCCATTAAGGCAATAATAACCCGCCAGGTTGACACAAGGTCCCCGGTGCCACCACGATCATTATGCCAGAGCTGCAGCCATGGGTAGCAGCATCCACTGCCACGGGCATGGGCATCACCAGGACAGGCAGCCCTGGGCATGGACCGGCCGAGCCCCCGCCCACCAGCCGGGCACCCGGCTCCAACACGGGGCTCTTCTTTCCCCTTCGTTTGGCACAGAAATCAGAGACAGCAGAGAGTCACCGAGGTGGCAGCTACTCCCTGCCCAGCCCTGAGTGAGGATTCAGGGAAGAGAGCGAGCCCAGCTCCCAGCTGGGGGGGTTGTGGGGATGCTGGAACCAGCCCCCAAGCTCCCACGGTCCCTGATGAGCCCGATCCCCAGGGCTCACCTCCCGCAGGCTGGGCACGGAGCAGCAGCTTTTCAGAAAGGCTTAGTGGGAGCATCTCAGCTTGAGACAAAGGAGAAGAGCAGGAGGCAGCCCCGGAGAAGCCACACAGCCACCTGTCTGAATCACTTCCCCTAAACCCGGCTGTGAATCGCTCCAGTGGAAAGACAAAAGCAGAGATAAAGAGGGAAGCTGGGGCTGGAGAGGATCGGCTCCGAGGGGACGAGGCAGCGAGTGGCAGCCTTTTTTTTCCTTCACCCATCACCCGGTGTCAGTCTCTGGGCATGGACAGACCAGCCCCCGACGCCTGTGGCCACTCCAAGGAACCTCCCCGGGAAGTTTTCTGCTAGCGGTGGCAGGAAGAAGAGCAGAGAAGGAGCGAGGGGAGCCCGTGGGATGAGCAGGAGAGGAAGGATCTGAACAAGCTCTGAAATACATTTCCCTTTGTCCTGGACTGTGAGTGCTGCAGCACAGCCAACAGCCGAGCCCAGGCGGCTCCCAGGCCCGCGGGCAGGGGTGCTGTGCCCGGGCAGAGGAGTTTCACCTCACACTCTTCCCTTTGATCGTTTCTGGGCACTTTGTGTGCTGAAGGATGGGCCGGGGCTGATCCGTGTCTGCCCGTGCCAAGGCAGAGATGATGCCAGGGCACGAGGCAGGGCAGCGTGAAGGACTCAAAGCGCCGAGCTGGGGAGAGTTGCTGAGGGAAACTGGGAGGAACTGGGAGAGCTTCTGCTGGCTGAGAGGCTTCTCCCAGACCCGTGGGAATCAAGGGATGAGCACAGCATCTGCACAGGCACTGGGGGGTTCACCTCCAGGTCTCCACGCACCAGAAGGCAGCGGCTGCTCCGTCCCAGGGCTTCGGCGAGGGGAAATCCCTGCGGATCCCAAGGCGAGGGAAGCAGCCTGGCAGGGAGGGAGCTCAGAGCCAGCCCTGCCCGTGCCCAGCGTGGCACTGCCCACAGCCTCCAGCCACCGGGGCCATTTCACCGCCCCGAGCTGCAGGAGCAGCGCACGAGCAGCAGCTCGGGAGAGAGAAACTTCCCATCAATATTCATCTCGATTAATATACATGAGGGCTGCAGACGCCCGGCTGCAGCCACCAGCAGGGATCTTATCTCGGCTGCTCAGTCTTGCAGGAGCCCGGTTGTTCAACGCCGACACCTGATGGCTTTTCACAGCAGGAAAACCCAGAGGTTGGGTGTTGGGAAGCTGCTCGGCCACCTCCCCCGTCCCTTTTCTCTGCAAAGAGGGTGGCACCTCCAAAGGCAGCTCCCCCTCCAAGGGGCTGCAGCCCCAGTGCTGCCCAGCAAGCTGTGAACTGGGATGCGTGAGGATGCAGTAGAAGGGAAGCTGCGCTGGTCATAGAGTCACTTAGGTTGGGAAAGACCTTCAGGATCATCGAGTCCACCTATTGTCACCTCATCTGGGGTGCCATGTGCTTTGCACCCCTCAGTGACAGCCCCCCAGAGTCACAGGGACCGTGGCCATAGCGTGGTGACGCCGAGGCCACCGTGCCAGCGCTCCCCACCCCTCGAGCATCGCAGGGAGATGGATCCAGATATTTTCAGCTTCCACCGAGGGGCAATCTGAGGCAAAAAGACAGGCCCAGGGCTGCGGGGCAGGCAGCTCAGCCCTGGCCCCGTGGGAGCCGGTGATGCCGGAGCTGGCAGGGCCAGGTTACGCCTGGCTCCTCGGGGACCTTCCCTTTGTCACTCCGCCAGCAACCCGGGGCATAAACAAGTGCCTGACATTTCCACACTGCCGCCAGGCTCCTTGGATAAAAGCAGAACATAATTAGCAAATTAATCAGGAGACAATAGCCGGGGATCTAACGCTGCTGAGCTGTCATTAGCTCCGTGTGGAGCTGACCCTGGGCATGTTCGGGGCTGGCCACGCTCAGGGAAGGGACAGTCACCATCCTCGTGCCCCTGCCACGTCCTCCCCGCCTTCACC
>NW_008626735.1:8951-12955 GCF_000691845.1 Merops nubicus | reverse complement strand
GGGCAGGAGGGGTGGTTGGCTTTTTGTGCCCCCGGGAATGAAACCTTCAAAGGGCAGCACCTCGGCTGGCTCATCAGAACGCTGAAAAACGGTGAATCAGGGTGGATTTGCATGCAGCATTTCAGGCGCCCTGCAAACACAGCCAACCTCGTTCAAACACATTTCGGTGATAAAATGATATTGACTCTGAGTAATTAAAAACCATTTCCATATTCAAATAGAGCTGATTGAGGAGAAATGCCTTCCTTTTAATTGCCTGGAGGGGAATTATCAACTTTTGGAGCGCGCAGCCCGGCGAATGCGTCTTCGCTTGGCAGCCTGAGAAAGGCCCGTGAAAGAGGAGGAGGAGAGGAGGAGGAGGAAGAGGAGGTGTATGAAAAGGAGGAGGAGGAGAAGGAGATGTAGGAGGGCTGGCACGCAGGCAGTGCAGGGTGAAGGTGTGAGTAGCTCTTCCCTTGCACGCCTGCCTGGTCCACAAGGAGCCAGGGCTGATGCCCTGGCCTGACCCTGACTCCGTGCCCGCCTTCCTCCTCATCAGCAGGGTGGGATGTTCTGAGCGAGCTTTGGACAGATCCTGCACAAGGCCACAGCAGTGAGGAGGACAGGGACATGTCCCAGCACGGGTGACAGCCCCTCAACCCCCATCTTGGTCATTTGTGAGGGCTGGGGGAGCACCCAGAGGCCGTTTCCCCACCAAAGCCCCTCTCCAAACCCTCCCGCTGCAGCCGAGCTGCCACCAGCACAGCCCCTCTTGCACCCTCAGCCACCCAAGTGCCACCACACCCTCACTGCTGTCGGTGTCCCCAGTGGGACAATGAGGCTCCCTGGGTGCAGAGCTCTGCAGAATTCAGAGCCCCTCCAGCACCTCTCTGGAAGATTTTGGCCTCTGCTTGGTTTCCTAGGGAAACCAGGCTGCAGCTCGGCTCAGCCCCCACACCCGTGGGTGTGCACAGGGATGTGGGTGTGCACGGGGACGTGGGTGTGCACGGGGGACATGGGTGCCCCCCACCCTCCATCTCCCCTCCCAACAAACCTCAGTGCAGAGCACGAAGCCTCCCGAACACCCGAGATGGGGGAGGGAGCGGAGCAGAGCACCCATTCCTGGGTGCCCCCTTAGCAGGGGTCCCTGAGGACAACACCACAGGGCTCTGGGTGTGGCAGGAGGAGGGCTGAGCCCTGGCTGTGCCTGTGCTGGCTGCCAGCAGCACGGCCGTTTCCATGCTCCATTGCCCTTCCAACAGAATCCAAAGTGCTCTCGTGTCGCTCGCATCGATCCCACCTCGCCCGGAGCTGTGGCTGGCTCCACGGGGACAGAACACGCCAGTGCAGAGCCCTGTGCCCCACGTCCCCACCTAGAGGGACACCCAAGAGCCCCCCACATCCACCTACCCAGTGCCAGGCACGGATTGGGGTGCGCCCAGAGCCTGGTGCTGGGTCAGGAGGCTGAAGAGGGGGAGGGTGGTGGTGAATCAGCCCTGCTCTGATGTAAAACGTGGGGCTGAGGCAGAAAGGCTCCAAGCACCCCCAAGGCCTCCTGCTCCTCTGAGTCAACTTTTAGCCCCAAATTTGGGAAAGGCAAAGCAGCCACCACCACTGGCATCAGCCAAAGCTGTTCCACCCGGCTCCTCCTGCAGCCTCTGGGCACAATGCACCTAAAGTGACCTTTACCTACAGGTGATGAGCCCTGCTCTGGGCAGGCAGGATGTTCCCCCCGCGGTCAGAGGGTGAAGGAGAGGCAGGAGAAGTCTCCCCCGAGAGCAGAGGCTGAGGGCAGAGCCTGGCAGAGCTGGGCAGAGCTGCCTGAGCACGGGCTGTGCACCAGGACGGGCACGGGGCTGCAGAGCAGAGATGATGGATGTGCCAGCTCCAGCTTCCACGCCAGCCTGAGACCAGTCACTGAGCTCACCCCGATGAACCTCCCAGCCGTGGTGGACCCAAGGAAAGTCCTTCCCCCCCTCCAGCATCACTGGGTCAGGGCACACAGCGCCAGCTCGCAGACAAGCTGCTGAAGTTTTTGGAAGTTGGTTTTTCGTAAAGTTTTGGAAGTTTGAAGTTTTGTTGTTTTCTTTTTTTTATAACCCCAAGGCACTAAAGGTGCTTGGAAAGCATCAGGGAGAGCTGGGTGTGTTCCTGTGGCTCTGGGAGCTGGGCTTTACAGGACACCAGGCCTGAGGATGGGCATCAATCCAGGCTCCTGGGTACCACGGATCGCTCCCAGCAGCTGCTGATTCCTTCTGACCCACTTCATCCCACGGGATTACAGCCCTGGAGCCCCCACCCAGGTACCCCCAGAAGCCCCAGGGGGGGAGTAGGGCCGTGCCCCACAGCGCTGGGACCCTCTCACCCTGGCACCTACTGCTTGCAAGGGAGAAATATTGAAGATGATGCCGGAGTCAGAGGAATTACAGAACCGTAATTAAAGAAAATTTTGCAGCATGTTGAAGACAGAATAGGATCATTGTGTTTGCCTCCCACATCCCAGATGGATGCACGAGGGCTGCAGACAACGTCGGAGCGTGTGGAGAAGAGGAGAAGAAGGGAGTGAGCTAGACCAGGACGTGTGTGAGCAGAAATTGAATTTTTATCAGTTTCTATGTAGATTGTGTTTATTCATCTGTCTCCTATCCATCTCCCCCTGCATCTCCCTTATTTCTTTAACCAAATTACTTTCCTCCTTTGGCCTAATTTTATTTGTACAGATAGCAGCTGCTTTCTTCCATTTCAGCATTAAAAAATATCATCCTCAATGAGGTGCTGTATACCCCGGGCAGAAGTTCCAGCAGCTCCCCCGGAGCACATCAGCCTTTTGCTCCCGCAGAGCCACATTTCCATCACAAAAAGCTGCCTCTCGCCTGCCTGCCCTTGCAGAAAAGGTTCCAGCCCCCTCTGCCCCCCAGCGTGGCTGCGGGACCCCCAGGGTCACAGAGAATGGGCAAACTGGCCCAAAAAACCAGCCCCAGGTGAGCTCCTCCTGCTGTGGGAGCAGCACCTCGAGCTGGGTGGGTGCTGCTGTGGTGTGCTGGGTGCTGCCTGGCACCCAAGGGTGCTCTGCCTGTGCAGCCTCAGGCTCACATCTCTGGTACTTATGAAGCATCCTGCCACCAGAGCTGGGAACATCCAGAATACCAATAAAGGTGTTTTTCCACCCAAGAGCTATTCTTGGCAGTACCTGTCACTCGGCCTCTCCTGCTGAGCTGCCTTCTCCGGAAGGTCAAGGAGACAGGCACGGGCAGCAGCCCGGGTCAGGGCAAGCCCCAGGCAGAGCCTCAGGGTGCTCTCAAGAACCAGGAGCCCTGGAGGGAGGCTGGTGGCCTGGGGGGACCCCACATCCCAGCACGGGACCCACTCCTGGTGTCCCTGGGTACCACTGGGAGAGCATCTCGCTGGGACACCCAGCACCTCCAGACCCATCTCTGCACCACGGGTGACCCAGAGCCAAGCTGGACACATTTCCTCCATGCACCAGCCCCCTGTGACAGCTCCTCTGTCCTTCAAAGCTGGAGAAACCCCCCCAGTGAGCCCCCAGCTCCACCAGTAACTCCCAGGGAGGCGCAGCCGGCCGTGCCAAGGGGACGTTTCCTGGGGAGGGGACCCTGGGAGGAGTTTGCCACTGGAGGGGGAGAGGAGCCAGGGCTGGGAACCAGCCTCTCTCGGAGCCTCTTTATCTAACAAAATTGCTTTGTGTTGTGCCTTGCATTAGGGAAACTCAACTGCGCAGCGTGATTGATTCTCCCCCAGGGTCCACCATTAAAAATGTATGGAATTACTCATGCAAAGTCCCACTTACACACGGGTCTTTTGTGAGGACATTAAAATACCAGCGTTTGTCAGTCACTTACCCACTGTTTGCGATTTGCTCCCATTTATTATCATGAACAAACCAGCATTGATTCTATTTTCCACTCCTCACACGTCACGCTGAGCTCCCGGGCTCCCCGGTGGGACGGGGTGTGATCGGCTCAGTGCAGCCCTGACCCCCCCACCAGCGCGCTACATCAGTGATC
>NW_008626735.1:8609-8926 GCF_000691845.1 Merops nubicus | reverse complement strand
GCCAGGGAAGCTTTGGGGTGCTGGAGATTGAGCCCCCTCTCCCCCTCCCAGCTGCCTTCCTACTTCTGATGGGAGCAAAGCCCACCCGGGGGAGCCTGAAGGAGCATTGGGATGCTGAGGAGCAGCCCCCAAAACCCCTCCCGGCTCCTTTCCCACCTCTGATGGGGGCAAAGCCCACTGGGGGGAGGCCACGTGAGCACCAGGATGCTCAGGATGGGAAGGGGCTTTATCCTTGACCAGGAGCCAGGCTCCCCACCAGCCCCTGCCTGGCATTCCCTGCTTCCCTCGAGGCCAGGCTGGCTGTGAAGGGGGCCCAG
>NW_008626735.1:3788-8578 GCF_000691845.1 Merops nubicus | reverse complement strand
GTGCCACAGCAGCCAGCTCCTGGCTGCACCCCAGGATGCCAGAGCCGGGTGGGAACAAGCCCATTTACCCCCAGGGCTCAGGGAGGTGAAGGAACATGAAGAACACAACACTGTGTGTTCGCCGGGCTCCTCTCGCTGGGAGGGACGGGGCTGGAATCACTCAACATTTCCCCTCTGCTCTCAAAGCATTTCAACTCCTAATGCATCTCCCTCCCTGCCTGAGCACCTCGCAGAGTCAAAAAGACAAATTTCCCAAGGCTTCAAAAGCTGCTGAGAGCCACAGCTTCCTGCTTCAAAACCATCCCTCATTTACCCAACCGGGCTCAGCGGGTCCTGCCCTCCCTCACCCTCCCCTCCCCTCCTCAGAGACAAATCAGCCCTTCCCTGAGCCCCCAAAATACAGCTGGACCCAGCGTGGTGCCTCCCCGTGCCCACCCATCTGCCAACAGAATGGGGGAGCCCCAAAACCCCCAAAGCAGAGGAGGATTTAAGGCAAGGTGGGTCTGGGGGCTCAGCCGGGGCTGGATCCTGCCCTGGGATGGGGGCAGGACACGTTCCAGAGCATCACCTGGGAACTGCATCCCCCAAAAAGTAACTGCTGCATAACCAAGAGGAGGTGGCAGCCCAGGAAGGTGCCTTGGCACCCAGGCAGGGCATTTAACCCCTTGTTAGGTGGCTGTGCCAGGCTGCTGACACCAGCCCTGGCTGGGCAGCCCCCTGCCCCTGGGCCAGGGCAGAGCCCTGCGAGGTGCTGAGCCCAGCCAAGCACCAGCACCCCTTCAGCCTCTGTATTTGCCAGAGCTGGGCCCCCCAAGCTGCCCTGTCCCTGTTTCTGTACCAACAGTGGGTGACAACATGCTGATGTAGTTGAGCCTGAGCAGGTAGAGGTGGTGGGAACAAACCAATACCAAGTTTCAGGCAGTATCTCCTAAAAATAGGCTGAGGATGATGGGCTGTGTCACCTCCATCCCACACCACCCCAAACAGGGGGGTTTAAACCTCAATCCAGGGGCATGGCTGAGGTCCTGCCCCATTTCTCCTGCTAGAAACCTGGAGAAGTTTTCTTGCAGATGAAAACACAACGTCTTGGGCTTGAGACATCAAAGGAAAAGAAAAACCCAACAAGAACCAACATAACGAAGCAAAACCTGACGCCTCCTTCCAGGAATGAAACAAGTGGGGATGCTGAAGTGAGAGATGCCTCTTGGTGACAGCAGCTCTGCCAGACTTTGTTCATTCTGACTCTTGCACTCAGGGAAAATCAAAACTTTTCACAGCCACCGAAATCCCCGTGTGGGAACAAACCCTCAGCTCTCACCGAGCCCCAGCCCCTCAGCAGGGGGGAGGAATGGGCAGGAGGAGAGACCCCCCCCTGCCCTCCAGAACAACTTCTCATCCTACATGGGACAGGGAATGAGCCAAGAACCTGGAGGAAGAACCAGCTGGCTGTGGGGATGCACAGAGGGGCTGTGGGCATCTCCTGCCTTCACAGTGGAGAGTTTGCACCCTCTGGCAGCTGGACAAAGCCCATGCCCACATTTATCAGCTGGGAGACAGGCAAGGAAGGGTTTTATTCTTCTACATGATGGACCAGTTTTGAAACTGGTGGCACAGAGGGTGGAGGTGGCACCTTCACCTCTTCACGGGAGCTCACCAACGCAGGAAGCCAGGAGCCAAGAGGGCACATCAGCCACCTCACCAACCCCCCTCCACCCCGTGCCAGCCCCTTCCCCTTCCCTCCACCCCCATCTCCCCATCCCCCAGGAGAACCATGCCCACACCCCAGCCTCCTAGAGGGGACAATCCATGTGTCACCCCACGGCAAACCCCCCACGGAGCAGCGCAGCCCCATCCCCACCGATGTCCCCCCTCGTCCCCCCAGCACGGGGAGGGGACCACCCCATCGCTCCCCCCAGGCACCCCGGGGTGCTGGGGTCAGGATGAGACCGCCGGGCCGGGTGCTGGCTCCGAGCAGCGTGGCAAAGCAGCTCATGCAATTAGTAAATTAATTATCGAGCGGTAACGGAGATTTCATAGCTCGGAGCTGTCACATCAACAGTGTTTTGTCAACCGAGATGACGACTGGTAGAATTATTACTGCGGTGCTGGGGCTGAGAAAAGAGGAGAGAGAGACTTGCAGGGAGAGGGGAGGATAAAAATATAAAGGGAAGAGATAGGAAAGAACAAGATAAGTGGGTTTTGTTGCTAATGGAAGCTGGCACAGGGACAGAAGCGCAACTATTATAAGACAACACACTACACTACTAGTGGCTCTGAATGATCCTCTTAATTAACTAGCAGCACAAAAGGAGCCCCTGCCCACCTCCCAACCCAGGAGCGTGCACAGCTCCATGGGAGACATCCCACGCAGCCAGGCCGGGGCCAGCAAAGTCCCAGAGCGTGTGGCTGGGAGCTGGGGGGATGCTCTGGGTGGAGGAGGGTGCTCAGAGCAGAGGGGGATGCTCAGAGCAGAGGAGGGTGCTCAGAGCAGAGGAGGGTGCTCTGAGCTGAGGGCAGCGAGCCCTTTGGATCCCTGTGCCCAGAGCAGCCCCGGGCACTGACAGCAACTCAGCAGCTTTGTGTTCCCTCACTCTGACCGTTGGCATTTTGCACCCAGCGCCACCGCAGCACGCAGGATGGACCCGATGGGGACATGAGAGAGAGCATTGCAGTCACCCCTGTCCCCTCCTGCCACCCCAGCCGGGGCCCGGGAGGGACAGGGACAGGGCATGGCATGGAGCTGGCACCTCTGGAGCTGGTGAGTGCAGAGCAACAACTCCGGGACACGATTTCCCCTCCCCACCCTGCCCCGTTTCCTCTTCGTTTTCCAGGGCCAGATTTCAGCTGCGTATCCAATACTATATAAAAATAACACCCCGCCCTCCCACTTGGGAAATCGATTCCTTCGCTTCCCACCCGGCTCGGGCTTTAAATATCCCCATTTAAATGCAGCTTGTGCCACCACCCTGGCGCAGAGCTGGTGCCGGTGGGTACGTGGCCACGCTGGGACCTCGACCTGCTGCTCTGCTCAAGCTCCAGGAGCCAGGATCTGGAGCAAACTCTTCCAGCGAGGTCCCTGCAACGCCCTGGTGCAGTCAGGCAGGCCTGGGATGGCACCAGCATCCAAGGCCACCCTGGCTGCATTCTGCCCTGGGAAGCCAGGCAGAGACCGAAGGGAGCAGCAGGACTCCTCCTGGATCTGCCTCTCCCTCATCCATCGCTGGAGCACCCCAGCCCCGTGGGTGCTGCCCCCCCTCCAGAAGGGAAACGTCTGCTCCCCCATCCCCATCCCCACCAGGAGCAGCAGATGCTGGGGGTGGGGGGTGGATTAGGAGACGTGGGCAGCATGGCTGCGCCCTAGTTTTTCAGGGCAAAATCTGGAGGGGGAAGCAGAGCTGTTGTGTGAGCAAATACAGCATCTGTGCCGACTGGCAGAGCTCACACCCACGGCCCCCAGCCTTCCACAGCAGAGAGAAACCAGACCGGGGGAAGAAGGAGCACGAAGAGCTGAGGAGATGGGGTGGGAAGGGAGCCTGCGGTCATGGGCAGAGATTTAAGGGTCCCCCCAAATCTCTCACAGGGAGGCTGGTGCACAGAAAAGGAGATGCACAGCCAGACATCACAAGCTGGACGTGCACGGCCACTTCTGATGGGATGGAAAAGCAACGATGGGCTTGAAGGAGCCACCACAGGGCTCCCAAAGGGCCCTTTGCCAGCTTCTCCAAGTGCTTAATTCCTTAAGCTGCAAGAGCAGCCGAGATTCATGGCAGTGTTCCCAAAATATCCCCCCTCGTGCATGAAGAGGAATTGACTCTGGGCTGGGAAGCTTTTTCTCTACAAGAAGTCCAACCCTGGCTGAGCTTGGTCTCCCCACACCAGGATCCTCCCGTGAAGATGTTGACTGCAGATCATCCCTCAGCAGGACGGGGACCAGCCGGGGGTGATGCCACATCCCCCACATTCTGCCCAAAGGGAGCTCAGATGCTGCTGCACTCACCAATTTGGGGTGGAAAACCAGTATTTAGAGGAGTTCTGGGAAGAGGGTTGGTGCTGAGGGGAGCTCACATGGAGCCCAGCTCCTTGCCCCTTGGCACAATCCTTTGTGCCAGTGCTCCCTGGTGCAAAATTGCCACCTCAAGCTGAGGTTGGAAGAAAACCACGATTTTTTGCTGAAATGAAGGAGGCAACAGGGTGAGCCCAAATAGCATTTACATACTCAAGCGCCTTAATTCTATTTTAGCACCTCTTTGGTTATTTTTGTCACAGCAGAAACACAAGAGGAGGACAAGGCCAGAGAAAGGGCAAGGAACAGGCTCAAAATGTGGGGCAGAGGGAGGAAAAAAGAAGTCCCAACTTTGGCACAGGAGATGCTGAGACCTCTCCCACTCATCACACCGGTGCCTTGAGCTGTTCCCCTGTCCCCCAGGAGCCACCCCTGCTGCTAATGGGATTAAAGTGGGTGTGACAGGCTCCAGGCACAGTGGAGTTCTCCAGGGGGGGCTTTAAATGGGGGAAATTCACCCAAATGGGTGGGATTTGAACGGCTGCTCATCCCCCCAGCCTAAACCAGCACTTCCCTGCCAGAGCCCTGTGCCTGCAGAGGGGGCTGGGAGGGAAAGATGGGTGGTTTTGGGTGGGGGTGGGTGCTCTCCAGGCAGAGTACAACAGCCATGGACCAGCACAGGGGCTGCACTGAGCCCCCACCCCTGGAGAGGAGCCTCCCAGGGCTCCCCCTGCCCCAACCCCAGTCCCAGAAGACCCCCACGGCAAATGGCTTCATGCTGGCAGGC
>NW_008626735.1:2192-3278 GCF_000691845.1 Merops nubicus | reverse complement strand
GGCCAGGGAGGTGTCCCCGTGGCACGGGGCACCGCAGGGACGTGGGGAAGGAGGGATGGGGCAGGCAGCTCATGGGGACTGACCCCAGAACCTTGGGGTAGAGCCAAAGCACAACCCCAGGGCTGGGGCCCAGATGCCCCATTCTGACCCCTCTGCCCCTCCACGGACATGATGGGGGTAAGGGGGTACAGGGTCCTTTGTGCCCCACAGCATCCCACCCCCCAGGCAGAGGGGCTGGGAATGCCCCGGGGGCTCTGGAGCAGCACTAAAGGTGCAGCTTCGTTTCTTTGCTTTTGGTACCATGGCAACCTTTCCCACTTGGCTTAATTACAGAGCCGGTTGCTGCCTCGCCGGGGGCTGGGGGGGGTGGGTCTGTTTGTTCTCTGCTCCCCAGAGCCAGGGCTGCAGCATGGGAGCCGATGGGAAGCCACCAAGCCACAGGAGCTGGAGGGTCCTTACCCAGCCCCAGAGGAGCATCCTCGTGAAGCAACCCTGGTGCATGGCCAAGCTGCTGCCCCACTGGCACTCCATCCATGGCTTTGGGAACAGGGGGCACCTGGATGCCAGGGAGAAACCAGCAGAGACTGTTCCCATGCAGGGCAAAGGACATTTTCCTCCACCAGGGTCCCTGCCAGCCCTTGCCCCACCTCACTTGACCCTCACTGCTCCTAGAACCTCACCCCATGTGCTGAGGTGACCCACTCCAACCATCCACCCAAAAAGGGCACGAACCAACACCAGACCAAGGGGACCAGGCATCCAGGAGGTGCAAGAGACCCTGGAGCACCCCAAGTTTGAACCATTGGCTCAAGATTTCCCCCCGTGGGGGCCATGGCGTTGCTCTGGGGGGGAAGGCAGCTTTGGGGTGGCTTCTCCACGGGGGGGGACGTGAGAAATCTCCACCCCAGGGGGCTGTTTGGTGGGCAAAGCCAGAGCACTCAGACTCTGCTCCGATGAGCAGCCAGGATTCATCTCCAGCCCCACGGGGCTCAAGCAGGGAAGTCCCTTCCCCGGCTCGGGCCAGTGGCCACGGAGCTCTGGCTACGAACTCGCTCGCTCGAGGCTCTTCATTACTAATTACCAACA
>NW_008626735.1:595-2107 GCF_000691845.1 Merops nubicus | reverse complement strand
TTTAATAACCTTATTGATCTGCCAGCCAGCCGGGCACGCTGTGCCCGCCGAGCAGCGGCTGTGCCCGCTCCTGCACCCAGACGAGATTTGGGAACCCACAGGGATGGGCAGGACCGAGGAGGAGGCGGCTGCGGGAGGAAGAGTGTCTCTGGAGGAAGGCAGTTTAATGCAATTAAAAGCAGAGAGAGGAGGAGGTGTAAAGGAGCCCTTCTGAAGCAGGGGAGAGCGTGAGAAAAAAAAGAAGGGGGGGAAAAAAAAACCCCCCACCCAGCCCAGCAGCAGCGAGTGTTGGGCTTCAAAGGTCACCTCTGGGCATGAATTTTAATTTCGCACCGGAGTTTTGTTCATTTGTTAATTATTTTCAGATGAAAAGAGAGATATTCCTGCAGCGGGTGAGGAAAGGGCTCCAGCAACATTTGAATTTCAAAGGCAAGCTGTTTGCAAGGAAAACAGAAGGGGAAAGGGGAGAAAGAACTTCAGGAGGAGAGAGGGGCTGGCGAGGGTCCCCTGCTGCCCCTCGACCTTGCCGGGGACGTGCCGAGGACACGGGGGCTCTACAGGAGCCCCCATGAGGTGCCATCCACCAGTCCCTCACCACGTCCCCCATCCCAAGGGACAGGGACCCCAGGACCAAGTCCTGACCCCAGGCTGTGGGATACAGGGCTAGTGGCCTCGGGGATGCTCCCAAAACCTGCCCCGGAGGGGGAATTACCTCTGAGGGGTCTGCAAAGGGTCTAAGCCAGGGCGAGGGGGGAGAGCAAAAGCAATCGGGAAGCCGGAGCCAGCAGGAGAGGACAGGGAGCAGGGAGAAAGCTGGAGGGGAGTTTCCTCTTCCATTTAGTTTTGAAGGCAGGCGATGGGGTTTTGTGAAGGCTGGGGGAGGATCCGAGTGTGTGGCACATCAAGCACAGCCAGGAGAGCCAAACCCCCCAGGATCCTGAAGAGCAGCAGTACAAAGCCCTACACACCAGCACCCAGCCCAGGAGGTGGGCTGAGCACCCCTGGGTGGAGGGGGAAGAGCCCCACAGGTCACCAGGAGCCCACCCCCACGCAGACAAACCCATCCTGGGTCACCTGCAGTTTCTTTTACCTCAGCAGCTCGTCTCCTTTGCAGCAGAACCATAAAGCCCTGGAAAATGAGGGCCTGGAAAAGCTCCTGCCCACAGCAGGGAGCAACCTCAGCTCCTCAGGACACAGCTATTGACACCACCTCAGTCACTCCTTGCGTGAAAAAGTGTTAATATTATATGGATTAAAAGAAACTTCTCCAGATAAATGTATTTCTCTTAAAATAAGGGGTGGGAGGGAGGTATCCTGGGGGCCAGAGACCCTGCACTCCTGCCTCCAGGGAAATCCTCCATCAAACCCTCAAAACCAGGCTTCTGCTGCCCCGTGCCTCAGTTTCCCCACTCGGAGCTGGCGAGGGCCCCAGCTCTCTGCAGGCAGCCAGCACTGGGAACGATCGTTACTGGGGAAGAGGAAGATTAGACCAAGGATTCAGCCTGATTTCTT
>NW_008626735.1:0-581 GCF_000691845.1 Merops nubicus | reverse complement strand
CTACCAGGGGGATTTTGCTCGCAGCTCCTCTGCAGTGGTTCTACCCTGCCAAAGCCAGGGAAAAGCCCAACTTCAACAGCTCTGAGCCTCTTCTGATCTCCTCAAACCAGGCGTATCTCTGCCTAATGAAGAACTAAACCGCAGCAGCCGTGCTGGAGGAGAGCGTGGGTGCACAGCAAGGGGGCTGGGGGCAAAATAACCCTCCCTGTGGCCACAGTCCCACCCCCCAGCATCATCCTTCCTGTCACCAGTGATGCTGGTGGGACAGAAAAGCAACAAAGGGACTCGATGACCTGCTCACCCCCAGCCCAGCCTCTGTGGATGTCAAGCAGAAGCTCCAGGATGCCCCAGACCTGGAGGTGAAGGGCAGAACCCAGGGCACCCTGATGCCACCCTCAGCCTCGGGTTATCCCTGCAAGATGGGGATATTCAGCCCCTCCTGGGGGTCCCCAGCTGCCCATCATGGGGGACCCCCGTCCCACTGCATGAATCATTTGTGCTACTGGTTCCCCTGGGCTCTCACTAATGAGGCAGCAACAAAAATCAAGGGGCAGGTTATTAAGAAAGCAAAGCTCTGAGGC
>NW_008626734.1:23193-87254 GCF_000691845.1 Merops nubicus | reverse complement strand
ATATATATATATATGTATTTTAGAAAGAAAGGCCTTGCTGAACCATCTTTGATAATACCTTCCTCAGAGAGGCATGATAAAGAGATTTCCTAAATTTCCTTAGCAGAATGTTTGGGTTTCTTGTATCACTAACCACTAGAGTTGTCTGCAAAATTTCCACTGAAACAAAATTTTTTACAAGGGCTTGGAGAGGATGGGATTATTTTTTTTTTCCTTTATTCCAGCTTGTTCTTGCAAGCAGAAGAGTAGGTCATTTGCAAATATAGCTTTAGTTATTTGGAGAAGGAAAACAACAAAAACTTAGGAGCATTTTGCATATAGAATAAGAAGTGAGATTTTGCCTATTTGTTTTACAATTATCTCCCCAAAAACAGAACTGGAGAGGATTCCTAGTAGGTAGCTGGGAGGAAGGTTTGGATTAGAAGAAGCCCTGCCTGTCCCTCCTCTCCCTCACTGTAGATCCATCCCTGAGGCACTTTTCAGGGCAGGATTTGCTGTCTGCATCTAATGCCTCTGCAGAGTTGCAGTTTAGTGTGGAAAAAACTAGTGGGGAAAGATGTCAGCTATCCTCCAGAAGCTTTAGCTTACCATGAAGCTCTTTGATCAGCCTTCACAGTCCTTACCTTTTTACAGGTTAATTACTGCTAGCAAATGTTAACAAAACAGGAAAAGAAATGCATACTGGTATATTTGTGTCACCACTCAGCACCAGATATTACCATCTCACCAGCAACTGCTTTGTCACTAGACAGGAAAGCAAGCAAGAAGAGCTTCCAGAGTGCCCTAGTACAACAGTAAATGGCCACTGGTTACCATATACTGTTCCAGATCGGAGACTGGTTAAATTAATACCAGGCATCTGGAGGAACCCTAAGGAACAGAGATGTTAATTATTCCTAAACTTAATAGCACAAACTGAGATGAAAACAATGGCAGTCATTCAAATTCAGCAGTAATGAGTTTAGTCCAGGAATAGGATATTATATGAAAGTTTCTTTCAGTGGCATGAAAATTATGCCAATAAATGGGAAGCTGTGGCTATAGCAATGAAAGAAATGAAGAAACACCAGGCAGCAACACTGCCAGTGGATGGTTGGCAGGGATCCTTCACTGACCAGCATACGTCTTGTTCTAGGATTGGAGACTATTGGTACCCCTGCTCCCATGTTTCATAAACATTTTATTAATAAATGCGAGGGAAGATGATAAACTGGATACAGGTCAAACTGTGCTTGTTAAAAGACTTTTGACTGCCACACTTTCACCTTTATTCTGTGTGCATGACTCTGAGACGCCAGAGAAGTATTTGATATCAGAGATGAGGAGGAAAAGCTTCTGGCCTCCTTAAATGTTTTCTTCATTTCCTGTTGCTTCAATTTGTAGCGTCTGAAACAGCTATTTCGCCAGCAGCCAGGTTCTGCCAAAGCAAAGGATGAATGTGAGTGCTGCTTACTTCAGCTGCCTATTCAGCACTCTGCTATTTCTCCAGCTTCCGGCTTCCGTTTCATCTTCTCTTCAACTTGCTTCAGACACACAATGAGAGGACAGTCTGTATCTTCTGTTGTGAGCATTTTGGGGACAAAGGCTCTCTGGGCCTTTGTACAACACCTTCCACCATAGCAGCTCATGCTGATTAGATGCACTGGTTTTTATACCACTACAAAAACAAACAAACAAACAAACAAACACGAAATACCTTTTAAAATGCCCAAAAGTAAACATCCTAGAGTACTGCCAAGGATTAGGTACCCTCATCCTTTTCATCTGTATCTTAGCTTTCTTTATCTGTGTCTTCACTGCCAGTTCAAGATAGAGAAGATCCTAGAGCTTGGACCTCAGGAAACAGTCTGCTCCAGGTCTTCTCAGCAGCCCTTGTGGGAGGCTTGTGCCCCCAACCTCATGTACTAGCTTTCCCCAGAGGCAGCAAAATGTGCGGTTCCCTTTGCTCCCCAGGAAACATAATGGGCAGGTGAGGACGGAAGCTCCAGCATCAGAAAACCTGCCAAGGGAAAACTCGCCCATCAGCTGTCAGCAGGCTAGACGGAGTAAGAGCATTTGAGACAGTGGGAGCCTTGTTGGTTTGTATCCTAGCACAGCCTCCAAACTGGATTTTGCTTTGCCTTCAGAACCAGAATATTTATTTCAGGAAACAGGAAAAGAATTGAGATCACACACTAAAATTAATGGTTTTGCCAAGAGGAAGAAAATTGTTGCTGTCCTTTTGGTGATGTAACCTGCATGGTATGTGCCATTAAATCATGGGACAAATCAAAAAGCAACTTTGCTCCTGACATTTTTTGAAAGCTGAAATTCACACTGCCTCACTGCAGCCCCTCTGTTCCCATCATCCACTGGCTGAACTGGAGTCAGTTACCTGTACCCCATGTTTCCACTGCACCCTTCTCTAGAAGGACCCTTTGCAGTACCAGAGCAGCATCTGCTGAGTCAGATGTCTGCTCAGAGGATGAGGGGTGCCCACAGGAAGAGATAACAACTTCTCACAGCATTTTCCTCTCACAAGGGGCAAAAAGTCGCCAGTCTGAATTTGTCAAGTAATAACCTTTAAATTTAAAATAAATAAACCCCACAAAGCTCCACTGCCTGCAATCCATGGGAACTGCAGCACTATGAGCCACCTAGTAAATATATGAACTGCCAGAGTCAATGAACAGTAAGATATGAGTGAACTCTGTGCAGGCTGATGAACCAAACTTTTTAATGCATGCCTACTAATATGTGAAAACTGGTTTGTTTCTGGTGCCTGCCCATGCTATTGGGTCTGTCAAAGAAAACACATAAAATGGTGTCACCATAAATCTTGACAAAACCACAGAATAATCTACTCATACACGTAACCAAACAAAGTTTAGAGAAATACTGCTACCAAAGCTCACACTGGTGTGATAGACTTAATTCTGTGACAAATGGAAACATCAAGAATCTTGGGCTCAAGACAACTAGAGGTCAATAAATATAAAATAGCAGATCATAATTTTGCATATTATACTTAGCCTCTTCACATCAATACAGCTTTAATGTATTGTTATCCTTGTAACATGTGAAACATCC
Source organism: Merops nubicus (assembly GCF_000691845.1). Classification (NCBI taxonomy): domain Eukaryota; kingdom Metazoa; phylum Chordata; class Aves; order Coraciiformes; family Meropidae; genus Merops; species Merops nubicus. The sequence continues at coordinate 84,185 of NW_008626734.1, read as the reverse complement.
TCTTCCCTATATCTGGGTATTATAATATATGCATGATGCATTCTTTTCTAGGTTGTTTTTTAAAGTGTTGCCTACCGATGGTTCATTTACTCTCAGCTTGGTTTCAAGGTTGGTTACTGAAACTATAAATCTGTACCTAGCATGACTGCAAGTATTCACTCAAGAAGAATGTGAATTATATTGGATTATTTTAATTCCAAGACACTACTGTTTGTAATTGACTAGCAGTGATCTTCACCCACTTGAGCACACATAAACCACTGAAGAATTTCTCAGAAGGAAACAAATCTGGTTTGGTATTTATAGGAGAGAAAGCCTATTATTAAGGGCATCTACTAGTTCCTTCTATAAGACGCCATTTTCCATGGCTTAAATCCTCAACAATCTATAACTGGTTAAGCTGGAATTCTCTGGGCCAGTTTCACATTCAGCTTTGTGTTTATACCTAATTTTATCCACAAGAGTTTGGCCACCCTACAAATAAAGACATTTTGAAAAGAGCTTGCACCAGAACATTAAAAACCTCCAAAAATCCTTTCTATGAGAAGCTAATGTCCACCTAGCTTTGGAGCAGGAGACTTCATCATGTCAGGTCTGTTTTCCCTCTCAGGATGTTCCTTCTGAGTGTCCTGTGAAAATTTCTGCAAATCTGTTACATTGTGAGACTTTAGATGGTTGCCAATGACCTCTGCTCAAAAGAGAGCTGGTGATCAATGCAAAAACTGCAAAAATCATATTTCCTTGCTAAGCCTGCCACATGTCTCCAGCTCAGCATGGAGCTGGATGCCCCCTCCAGAGCCAGCAAGGAAGGGTGAGCAGAGGTCTCATGGAAGGCAGTGGGACTGAGCAGTGGCAGAGGCTGGCAGAGGGAGAGACAGAGCCATGGCAGGCACTGAGCCTGGCACAGACACCTCGAAAGCAAGGAGCAAGGGACCAGGAGAGACGGAACAAAACAAGGAGTAGCAGGGCAGAGAGACCTGGAGAGTAGTCCCAGCACACTGTGTCAGGGTAGTGGGTGGATGAAACCAGGTCCCACCAGAGCTGAAATGGATCCAAGGAGTCCTCTACCTCTGCATTCCTCTGCTGTCAGCAAATACCTGCGAAAGCCATTAGCAAAGTGCACTTTTTACAAAACAGTTCCCGACTTCATGGTGATGGAATTTGCAGCTTTTAATAGTCTTTCAGTATATTGGTACATACACATACGATGTGCAGATGTACATACATATATTTTGTGTTTGAAATGCTATGAAAGAGCAGGCATAGGTATCTAAACTATTTACTTACATGTTTCTGATCACATGGACATCTGAGAAGATCAGAACTTAAAAAAATGTAAGGACAAATACAATGGCATTATTTCTTACAAAGATAGAACATTTTTGAAGAGCATCATGTCACAATTATAGAAGTGCTGCTTGGTCCACAGCTAATTAATCTCTCAGTGATATAGATTTCAGAAGAGGGCTTTTATAGCTCATCAGCTCCAAGAACTAACAGTTGAATATAAAAAAAAACCCTGGCTTTGCAACCCAGGGTTCTGTATTTCCAAAGCCTGAGGGATGCAAGGAATTAATTTTAAAATAAAGGCGATGGATCAGTAGGCCCAGCCATTCACAGAAAAAAAAAAAAAAAAAGCAGTGCAAGACCTCTAAAAACCAAATGTACGTCTGGACTCAACAAACCCCAGAAAGAACAACAGCCATTTTCTTTACTTAAAAGATAGGCTACAGCTAGCTTGCAAAGGACAATTTAAAGGACCCCAGTTTAGATTTTGCTCAAAAACAGGTTTACAGAAAACAAATATTTCAGCAAAGAATTTCAGAAGTCCATTTTAAACTTAAATTGAAAACTTTATTTAGTTCCACTTTAGGAGAGTTCATTTTTTAAACCCAAACAGCGGAGCCTCACACAATGGATAGGAAGTGAAATGACTGGTCAGGTACCTGTAAAAGAGCTAACACAGCAACATGCTTGGCATTAAGGTGCAGATAAAGATATTCCTAAAAGAAACTGTTTATGTGTAAGTCTTTATGACATCAGACCCTTTTAATAACTATAGAGCTGAAACAGTAACAATGTGCAACACTTAATATTTGCCAGTTAAGTCTTGATCCAAATGATGAATAATGCCTCTGATTAATTTAACCTGTATTTCTGATGGACGCTTGTCAAGCTTTTAATTCAACATCACAGCTAATAATGTTCACATGATTTTTCATCTTCAGGTCAAGTACAGTTTGTGGAGAATAGAGAAATATTTTACTAAATTATTTCTGGAACAGAAGCTGTATTGATTAATCATTCCTAGTCCTAATTTAACACTTCTTTTCCCTGATCAGATAGATGAGTTTAATTCATATTACAAGGAGGCATAATTGTGGGCCTGACTATTTCAGAGAAAGCAACCTGCTAAAACAAAATTCCAATAAACAGGATTATAGCATTTTAGAGCGTTTTAAATCTTTCTTTTCTGGTCTCATAACACGTCCCTTCAGCAACATACCTAAAAATGTTAAAGCTACTATAAAATTTATTAGCTGGGAACAGAGTATAAATGTATTCCTTCTCTTACCACATATGACCCTGCTACTTCCATGCTTGTTAATAAACAGTGTCCGATCCCATATAAAATGTGCTCGATACATTATTGCAACGTTGATTGCAATTTTTGTCAGCACCTTTGTGACTGGCATCACATAATCACTTGTGTGTCTGGTTCCTAGCTGAGAAGAATGTAGTCAGATCTTTATATGTTTTATTTAATTGCTTCTCTGCCTGGGCCCTTTAAACAGCTTGAGAAAACCTTATCTATGGATGCCTTGTCCCCTATAAAATCCATCACTTCCGATGCAAATGGTTGAGCATGTGAACTTAATTCACTTGCCATCATTTATGTTGTTAGTAAAATGTGATTGGTAGAAAACAAACACAGAAAGAATATAAATGCAGCCAGACCAAATTCTGTTTTAAGTTTGAGTGCGTCTTCATGAGAAATGTTTATTGTTCACACAGGGGCAATTAATAATTCCAATGGAAAAACTTATTTTTAGAAGTATCAAAACAAGTAACCTTTGGTTAAAAGCTGAAAATAAATGGCAGACCTTCTATAAGTTTTATTTGATCCAATCAGTTGTTGAATCTTCATTTTAAAATGCCTAGGACAGGAAATAGCGATCCAGTCACACCTCATTACTGCCTAACAGGGTCACAGTCCGCCAATGATCTAAAAGTAGGTGTAAAAGGAACACTTCAAGTGCTCCGGAGGATGTTGTGGAAAATAGTTTAAGTCTTACAGAATGGCCTAAAACAATATTGAATAATTTATGCCAGCTTCTAAAAACAATTCTGAGTAAAAATAGAAAATTCTGCAGAATTGCAAGAATGTTTGTAATAATGACCTTTAGTTTTGTAAGTGCTGTATTACATTACATCTATGGAAAAATAAATTCTGAGGCTTATTTAAAGATTCTTACAGAGAGTGAAGGAAGAAAACAATTGCCTTAAGACCATGGAAATAAAAATTATAATATCCTGGTTATTGCCTACTAAACTCTTGTAATAAGGTAAGACAGGGAGAGATTTGTTGATCTGCCTGCATGCATTTTTGTTCCTAAACTTGCACACTGCTGGTTTCTTCACCACTGTAGAAGATCACAGTCTGAAATAGCATCTTACAAATGTTTATCTACCATTCTAAATCTACCTGGATTTCATAAAAGCTTTCACACTCTTATTGGCCATCTTTGCAGCTCTGAAAATGGAGACAAAGTTATTTTACCAAGCACATAACAACAAAAATAAAAAGGTTATAACTTTGTTTTCATCCGTATGTAATGACAAGGCTCTCATAACCTTTCAAGACCAACCAGTTACACACAGGCTGGCAATACCACCCATCAAAAAGCTTCTGTTTCAAATTCTGCTTCCTTCTCCAGTAGTGAACCCTGGTCCTTTTTCAACTACTTCTAAAGAAAAAACAGCATCCACTTTTTATAACATAGCTGGCCCTTGCTAGGGATTCTCAAAATGAGTAGTCAGCTGTGTCTCTGTCTTCAGGTAATGCAGATAGTCTCTTCAAACAGCAAAGCTGAAGAGGCAGTCAAACCTCCTACGAAAAGACACACCGTTCTCCACCATCAGGTCACAGATTCCCAGAAGATGCTCACTAGTAAAACTTAAAAAGCAACCCCAGATTCCATCATTGAATCCTGGCAGAATCACTTCTAATCACATTGAAGATAAGTATTTTTAACTTCTGGAATATGGGAAATTATTTATATCGAAGTGTTTCTGTTCACTAGAACCACAAAACAAGAAATCAAGTGCTTTTTGGTGGTCAGAAAGTTATAAGTTAAAAGTTATAAGATTCCTTCCCATGATTCAGCTTGAATTGCAGGTTCCTTTTAAGAAAATAAAGCTAATTTGGGTCCAGCTGTGGTATATCCATATGAAGGGTTTATTGTGCACAATAATCTATGCCATCTGCTTTAGCTATTGGAAAATTGGTTTGCAATTGTGAAGCTGGTCTTCTTGTGAAATACGTCAGCTTCTCCAGCGTAAAACCATAGAAGCTGCCTTTTTGTTGTTCTACTCCAGATTAAAATATCAAGATATCTGGCAATGGCATTTCCAGAATCACAAAACTGTCATATAAATGATTAGTTTTTAAAACTCATTAAAGGACCTATGTCTGCTGGCTTATATATCAGCTTCTAGCTGAAAAGTGACTTTGCATATTCCTCAGAGTGAAGAATTTTTACCAGAAACTTAGCAGTATGAATGACTTTGTCATGAAACTTTAACTAAATGTTGCTAATGGTCATCTTGAGTATATAAACAGCTTTACTGGGTTTTACAGTCCTGCATCCTTTTTTTTTCTTCTTTCCATTGTGTTTACCACATTTATTTCTCACTTCACTGGTCTGTTTGTTCCTGGTAACCACAGGACACTAGTCTGCTTTGCAAAACTACAAACATTGAGAACCAATGTCTTGAACAAACACTGAAAGCTAATGTTTGATTACTGAAATTTGAAACAGGTGATGTATCAGGTATCCTAGAAGAAATACGTGGGTCATTCCTGGGACATTTTATGAAAAGAATGTTTTTTTTTAAATGCATCATCATCTTGGAAATTATGTACCACATGTTAAACATGTATCCACTGGTGACAAAGGAACAGAACAGGACAATTTCTAGAAAGAATAATTACACAGCGACATGTCAGAGTTCTTGGTTGAGAGATAATGCAAGAAACAGCCTCTTATATGACATCCATCAGTGAAAGGTAGGAAAAAAACCCACATTCGTACTGAGTTAGAAGGTAGCTAGCAGATCTGGCTTTGGAAAACAATTTTCTGATCCAACATCAATCAGATCCCCCTTCTGTATTGTCTACTCTTTCACCCTAATGCACCCACCGAAAAGCCCAGCTTTCCATATCAAGTCTTATCTCCTTATTACTTCGTAATATTTCTCTGTTGCCTTCTCCCTCACCTGAAGTATATCTGATGCTTTTATCCACATGCAGTGCAATATCCCTCTAGGTTCTCTTAATAACCCTTCTTCTTGTAGGAGCTTGCAAGAGCAGCAGTAGGTGCTTATACCAAGGCAGGCCCTAGCCCCTTGTGTATGAGTAACAATTATTGTATGAAAAGGCTCTTTCATAACTTCATCTTGCAGGTAGCTCAAAGAATGATTCCATTCTGCTACACATATTGCTGTGTGTTCCTAAGAGGTGCTCCATTTATCTTAAATAAAACAGCTACAGGAAGTGCTGTTAAGTCTTGATTTATTTTTTTTTCAGCTATTTCACAATACTTCAGGTTGATGTAAGATCCTTTGCTGCTGAAGACCGTTGATCAGGACAGAATGGGCCTGTCACAGGGCAGCATTTGCTGGAAAGCAAGTAAGCATACTCAGACAGGATTTACAAAAACAAAGCAAGCAGAACAGAGCTCCTGTGACAGGTACAGTAAACTGATAGAAGAACAAGCCCTCAGAAGTCAGTCTTATGAAAAAAAAAAGCCCTTATGAAAGTACTAGTACATGATAGATTCAATAGACAATGATGACAGAGCCGGTACCTAAATGTGCAACACGGCCTGTGACTAGCAATGCTCAGTGAGCCTCTGCACTGCCATATGCCCAGGCTGGTCTTCCCTGAAACAGCAGCAGCAGTGGGTTTAGGTTGCAGAAAGACCACCTATATTTGTTATGCCCCTGATATGGAAGCAAACTGGAACATCTTAATTTTGTGCTTATCATTAGAAAGCTTCAGAGTTAGCGTCTCTGTAACTCCTTCATTACTGTCAGGGCTATTGTAAATTTTCTGTTGACTCCCTGCCCTTATGATACTGAATTGTTTCTTCAGGTAGTTAAGACCTGCCTTTCCCTGTATGATTCGTAATCTCTGTAACACAGGTTTTTTTAGCCTCTCTTTTTGCCTGCTCAGAAGTTGTGCTTGTGATGGTTGCAGCCTTGCTGTGACCTCTCAGGACATTGCAACCTGTTACCAGATCAATTACATGTACCATTTACATGATATGATGGAAATGTGGCTCAGTGCAGAGTTGCTAGAAACCTCTGATTGTGGTTTTTCTCCCAAAGGCAAAGTGTCACCTAAGTAGACACTAGTAATCTCTAGACCATCACAAATCTGCTGCATTTCCCAGTGAGCTACCATAGATTCCAGACATAAAACAGCCAGTAGGCAGGGGAATTATTTTCTTTCACAGGTATAAGGTGTTAAATCTGAACAAATATGTTCTCCTAAGGCGAGTGCCAGAACCCTGCTGATGCATCACACATAAAAACAATATTCGGTTTCATTAATGTCTCCACCCAGAAGAAATGGAATATAATCCTTTTACTCATTGTATTTCTTCCATTTGGCTTATACTTAACCAAGGGAACCTTTTTGTTCCTTGACCAAAGTCTGGGAGTTTTACTTATGGCTGTGAGATCAAAGACCAATCCACTTCTCCTGCAGTGCAAAAAGAACTTTGCTCCAGACTTGAGTTGTGGAAAATTTGTGATCTTCCAGCTCCTCTTTCTGAGTTTCTGCCACTTTTGACAGATGGGCTTCATCTTTTCCTCAGAAAATATGGTCTTTGCCTTTACTGGGGAGTGGGTTCTTTTTGCCAAGATCGAAAACTAGGTATGCTTTTACCCCATTGATGGATGCATCTTATCTTGCTGTAATTAAAGATGTTTTAGCTGCCTTTACTTTCTGTTTGTGATATATCAATACATTCAGCCAACATACTGCCACTCCACACAGAAAAGATGACTGCTCTAAGTCATATATATTCTACTTCATCCTTCTGTTGGATTCAGTGTCGAAGGAGCACCAAGGGAATGATTATATCCCTTTCTCTAGCATAAAGCCAGGTCACGTTCCTGCATCCAGCTCCAACTAAGCTTTTTGTTTGCAAGAAGACTTTTTGTTTGCACTTGATGGTCCATTCATTTTCTATTATGATACTGTACTTAGGGCAGTAACTCTGCTCTCACTTGGTTCCATACACACACTCCTTACAATCTACTGCAAAAATGAAGAAATCTTGCCCCATGCTTTGCTCTGTGCTTTTTGACATGGCTCATGTGGACCAGTTTGCACTCTGTGTAGCTCAGCTTGATTTACCTACACTTTTCTACTTCAAATCTTCTGTCTCATCCAGTTCTCAATTCTTTATCATCTCCAGAGTGTTACCACTGTCTGCTCCTTGTAAGCATCACTGTAGACCCAGGAATGGTTTTCTTCTGTTGTACACATAACTTATCTCTGAGGCTTGCAGAGAAGTTTGCATAGAGGGGATGGTGCTCACAATTCATCATCGTTAATGTGAATGAGCTCTGCTGCCAGATGCCTCTCTTCTGTGACTCACTGCTCCTTTGGCTTTTCCCATTCACAGCCCTTGGGGGGATTTGATCCGGGGTGGGGGGGGAAATTAAAATCCCTCCTAGTTCTACACCTGCTATGTGCTTCATCATGTGCATGAGCAGAGATAGGAAGGAAGAGGTGAGCAAGGCAGTGCAGACAGCAGATGTCACCATCAGCAGAATTCCCAGAAGCCTTCTCTTATGTTTAGTTTCCAACAACATAACAAGCAAGCTTCAACTTAAAATTAATAAGAAAAGTTTTACAAAACCTGGTAACAACTTAGCAAAAAAAAGATCAGTGACTACCAGCCCTTTGTGAGGGACAATCATCCCACACGGGTCAGTAAGGCTTTTGTTCCGAGATCTTCAAATACAGCAGGTGCTTTTAATTGCTGTAACATGGCAGAACAACCTGCACCAATGAATTTGTCCCCTGGCAAAGAGCTTTTCTAATAGCAGGACACTAGCTATCAAAGAAACACACGTGGTCTGCAAGTGGCTCTGTTGATTATCCCCCCAATTCCTATCAGGTATCCTTTCATGGGGTACTGTGTTTGCTGGGCTCAGTACCAACCAGTGCAAACTGACGAGCACCATAACATGCCCACGCTCTGTACAAAAACAGCAGCCTCTTGCTTTGCAGACCATGCAAGGACAGGAGAGAGCCCACCCAGGCAGGCAGTGTTTGCAATATGGCACGCAGCAATTTTGGAGGCAACATCATCTGGCCTTCAGCTTTCCCAGAGGACACTCTACCTCCAACCCACAGCAGCCAGCACAGCTTCTTCACCAGACCCAAGAATCTGTCACACCCTTGCAAAGGCACAGAAACAGCCAGTGCTTGAGGCAGAATAAAGCTTGCAGCTGGGCAAGAGTTGAAGGTGAGAGAAAAAAAGAAAATAAAAATCTGTGGTCAGGAAACAAATCAAAACCTGTGTCAGACAAAAGTTACAGATTTCCCTACTACTGTGCCACTGTCTCAAGACACCTCTCCAGTATCTATACTGCCTTTTAGTAAGGGATGGTAGCTAAAGTAAAGGCTGACACCTAAGGCGATTCCTACCCATTGCAGCTCCTCTCTGGGGAGCTGCTGTGTCTCTGTTTCATGACCTGCAAAACAAGGTACCTGGTGTCTTCTCCAAAGAGCACTCTGAGGTTTGCTGAAGAAAATAACTTTATCGGGCATTGTTCCTAGCATATATTTGCTGTCTGTCATGACATGAAACAAGACGTTCAAGTAGAGAATTTTTTTGTGGAGTCAATTTACCAGCCTTTCAACATTTATACTACGAGATGCAGGAAACGTGTTACGGTAACCCTGAGGTTTGGTCCCTTAATGATATTCATGCTCACCACTTTGGTAAATTAAGCCTAGTCCATTCACTCCCTATAAAGGCTCACACATTTTAATTTTGAAACAACCCTGTACTTTGTGAATTGCCTATTTTTCTGTTTGAATTAAATAAAAAAAAAAAGGCAACTAAAAATGTGTGTCAATATGTTTGATACTACGTTTGGAATTCTGGTTTGTGTTTATTATTTTTTAACATTCTTTCTTTTAACATTCTTCTTAGATATCAATTTTTTTTTGAGAGAGAGAATTAGAAAGCACATAGTGATACTTGGAGACTGTTTTTATTTCTATCCTGAATTAACATATGGTTCTTTTCTGTTAAGGTTTGACACCGCTGGCTGACGTATAATCTGTTTCCTAAGAAAACAGGCTTTTATCAGGTTGTGAAAAGATTCTTACAAAAAGAAAAGTCAGTCTATTTTGACAGTTTGCTAAACATCTGGAACTTTTTCTTTTCTAATTTCATTAAAACTGTTTTCCAAATGGACTGAAGACATTAGCAGGCTCTGAAGGCAACGGGCAGGGCGATGCACTGTGTGTTGTAACCAGAGAGTTTAGAAACCATGGCAGTGTTGCTGAAATAATAGAGATAAAAGGGAAAGTAGTGTTAAACCACTAATGTATCCAAAATCAGCTGGCTTCCAACAGGAATTTCCATTTTGGTTTTGAAGAGTCTTGGTCAGGTTGCACAGGCTAGTGCTGGTCCCCACTGCTCTCTGAGTCTGGCGACTTCTGCCCAAGGAATGTGGTCAAGTTGAAGGCACAAAGTGGAGAACAGTTGTCAGGAGCCTGGTGAAAGGCTCAGGTGTGCCATAGGCAAGCAGCTGAATTTCAGAGGGAATGGGTTTCAGGTCCAAACCCAGTCATATTTCATCATTCCTGGTGAAAGAAAACCAAACAAATTAATTCTGATTTGGGTCCAAAAAATAGGCTGTCTTTAAGCTCTTTCAATTCAATTGTTTCTTGATGAAACAATTATTGTGAAATTATACATTTAAAAAAAATTCATTTTCAAAATGTCAAAGTAAAATATTTTTATTTTTAAAAGATTGGCATCAATTTGTTATTCTGTAGTCATTGAGATGAGTGTGCATTCGGATGCACATTATTTTGTTTTTCTAATGGCTAAATTTTTTCTCCCTTTCAATCTTTGGTGAGTACGTACTGCTTCATAAGACTATTTAGCACTCCATAAGCTTTTCTCAAAACCATCCACAGATTTCTCAACAAAGAAAGGATCTTCTTTTCACAACATCCTCACTATTTTTTAATCGCTAGGACAATGTACTGGCAACAAGTTTTATTTCTGCTCACACAGGGCATTGGCTAATGAGTAAACATTGTAATTTTATAATTCATTTTAATAATTTGTTCCATGTTTATGGCTGAAAATGAAACATCAGTAGCTAAATTTTATATGACAACATTGATCATACTGCAGAGGGTTAGGTAAACTTGTCATGTATTTACAAAGCTTGCTATTTCTTAGAACTCAGGCATACAATTGAGTTACATAGGTTTAATGAGCTCCTTGTCAGCTAAGAGGATGTTTAAATTAACTCCAGTTTAGATAAATGTATCTGACCGCATTTGTCACAGGCTGAGAGGGCTCAAGAAGAGATGTACAGCAACTCTGCCGCTGCATGGGGACCCACCATGTTCACCGCATGCCTCAGCTCCCACCACAGCCCACCAGGCTCTTCAAGAGCCAATTAACCTTTCTTACCTGATCAGTCACTGGGCTGAACGTGACCTAGAGCAGTGCAACCACATGATATTGCCATGAAAAAGCTCCAAGTGCACTGTGACACACACACTGAAGAGACCTGCAGGAAGTTTTTTGTGGAACTGGTGTGCAGAAGGTCTGGCACTGGGTGCCAAACCACTCACACTGTTTCACAGCCCCCTTCAGTCACGTTTCACAACTGCAAATCATCAGGCATGCCAACAGCATGAAGGCCTATGGAGTGGGTTTTTTTGCAAAGCCAGTTTCTGCCAAAAGCAGCTCTGTTTCTCTTGCAGAACTCATTCATGCCAGTAAACCATGGCAACTGAAACAGGGCAGTGCCATCTGGAAGGACCACAGCTTGGGGTAACGCTTGGTTGTCTAATGGCAATGCTGCATTCCAACTAGAGTTCTGGTGTGGCTTACGGTAAATTTTCATATGGCACTGGTGAACAATCATTACATAAGCCATCCTCACTGGTAAGATGAGCTGCACCCTCCCACCAGTCACAGCAGACACTCTGGGACATTCCATGAACTTGGAATCACCCTGATGACGACAGCCCTAAATCAGAGGAGAAACACATTTGTGTGATGGTACCAAGGTCCTTGTGCTGTCTGCACTGCCTGATCCATCAGAATGACATCAAACTTGAAATTCTCAGTGGCTTTTGGGAGCTAACATCTACTTTCAATGGGGAGGAACAGGAGACGAAGCTTTAATCACTTCCGAGGAAGACAGGATGCATAATTACTACTAAAAATAAGTTCTTTTTGTTGCTTAGTGCTCAGCTTTTATAAAGCACTGCTCAAATACAGGTGACCTTACACTGCAATATAAATTTATAGTTATTAATTTCTTACCTTCTCTTGATTTAGTCAGAAAAAAGGGGATTTTATTAAGAAATATGAAACAAATTACTAAAAGCAATGGTTCCAAATTCCAAAGAGCAGGTGTACATTTCCATAATGGCTACAAGATTGGGAAAGTTGTGGCACTTTGTTGCATGTGTCTTGGAAGGGAGTTAGTAATCTTCATGTGCTTTGTCCTAGTGATTGAAATAAATTACTAGCTAAAATTGCTAAGCAAGATGACCCATCTGTTGGCCCACGCACGTTCAGATTCTCAGTGGGTTTATTGTTCCAAATAATGACTGCCATATGCAACGGTAAACAGTTCTTTTAAAATTGACTGAAAGAGCCTGTGCTACTTTTGAAGGCAATTTACAAAAGTTATTCATGTTCCCTTCCAGAACCTGCCATTCAACTAAACTTTTAGAAAGTGATCCTGACTGGTTTACCCTGATAGACCTATTGCACTGCTTTTCCATAAAGGCAGAAAAAAAAACATAGCAGGAATCAAGATTGGATTGGATTTGTTCTTAATGAATGGAGAAGACTGAAAATTATTAATTATACAGCTCTGCAGCCCCAACCAGCACCAGGCACATCCCAGTTTATTTCCTTATTTGCGTTGCCAAAGCAACTATCATATAATCAAGTTGTAGGAACAATCAATATCTTAAAGCATGCATTACAAAATATATCTAAGCTGATAGCAGCCACAATAACACTCCCCAAGCCACCAAAGAAAGGAAAAGATTCTCCCAATCCAAATTCACCCTTCTCTTCAGAAAATGCCTTAATGACTGACTAGCCGAACTCTGTAATGCTCCCTGATCATCAACAAATTCTGCCCCTGTGCAACCCAGGAAGGCAGAGTATCCCAGAGGTGAGGGTTCTCCCTCAGCACGTTGTCCCAGGAGTCCTCAGAGGCACGAACCAGGAGACTGACAGCGTGAGCATCTCCACGGGCTTCTGGGGCTGGGGCAGAAGGCAAAGGTAAGAGCAGAACCTGAGCCCTGAAGACATGCTGTTTGCTGTCAGCATGACCAGAACAAAGAGATCATGGCACAGGGAGATTTATCTAGATGGGGAAGTGGTTTCCCTGCTGGCATATTAACAAGTGCAGCTAGAGATGAACATCAGCCTCGGCAGGAGATGAGCATTGTCAGGTTATTCCCTGGGCATCTTCTTCTGCCTCTGGATCACTTATAAAGTCCCCATTCAAGTTAAAGCTGTGTCAGAGACACAGCATTGAGCAAGCACAGTGCAAAAAGGTCATCTGCTCTCAGGAGGGAGATACCAGTGGGGGGTAAGCCCACACCCAGCCCACCACATGGGTGTGCAGGTACCCACAGCTCACAGCACTAGGTGGGCCTAAATAAAACCAGACATACCATCAAACACTGTGCATGCCTTTACAGGTCAAAGTATGTGCCTGTGTGTTGGATTTCCTTTGTTTTACTATTCTTCATTGCTAATTTTCTGTTAAATCCCACTAGTTCCCATCCTCTAACCTTTCCCTGTTAGGGAAGGGCTGAAAGCCAGACTTTCACAAACAGTTCTCAGATATGTCTGCTTAATAAATAAATAAATTGAAAGGCTGCTTTTCATAGCTTCCTTTGCCTCTAATTTAGACCATCCCCATTTCATCCTCAGGCTGAACACACATTCAATTCATACAAGGCCCATAAACCATGTTAAGACCTCAGAGCATCCATGATTTGTTCATGATGTTAACAGTGACTCACCATGGCCAGGTTACAGATGTTAAATTGCTGATGGATGGCCCACATCCAGCACATGGAATTCAGCTGAAGTATTAATCATGTGTGGAAAGATCTTTCTTTTTTCTTTTGGTCCCTGTGAATAATGAAACCACTAATACAGTATATTGTACTTTACAAGCTCACTGAAATGAACTCCTTTCTGAGAAGAGAAAAGGATAACACTATTAAAGCAGCCAAATGCTGTACATGACATGATGACATATTAGGACTTTCTAGATAGCTAAATGAATACACTTGCTTTTTGTTGATTTATGCCAGCAGGACGGGCCTTTCTTTAAAAATCTCTTTCCCATGAAAGGAAGTTTTCTTGTTTCACTTTTTCTTTGTTGGAAACAGCTAACTTGTTGAGTGCAATACTGGCTTGATAGACAGTTGTTCATGAAAAGCATGTCAAGGAGCAGAAAGGAAAGGCTGAGTGCAGATTTGGGTAAGAAATAACTTACCTGGAGTTGAAAATAATGTTTTCTTTGGGCATGCTGACAGAGATCTATCTTCTTCTGAGATACTGAATGAGATCAAGTTTGAGAATCCCCTATACCATATCTTGGGTTCCCTTTTCTTTTTCTTCTGGCATAAACATTTTCATTGGCAAAAGCCTAACAAGTTGTACAGGGCAGTATACATTGACTGCCTGTGATAAGAAACATAGAATCACAGAATGGTAGAGAATGGAAGGAACCTCTGGAGGTCGTCTAGTCCAACCCCCCTGCCCAAGCAGGTTCAGCTAAGGCAGGTTATACAGGAGTGTATCCAGGAAGGTTTTGAAAGTCTCCAGAGAAGGTGACTCCACAATCTCTCTGGGCAGCTTGTTCCTCACTAGAGTAGAGCAGAGCAGAGAGGGAGGAGAACCTCCCTCAACCTGCTGGTCACACTCTTCTTAATGCATCCCAGAATAACATTGACCCTCTTGGCCACCAAAGCACACTGCTGACTCATGGTTAACTTGTGGCCCACCAGGACTGACAGATCCTTCTCCATGGAGCTGCTCTGTAGTAGGTCAACCCCTAACCTGTACTGGTCCATGGAGTTATTCCTCCCTAGGTGCAGGACTCTACACTTGCCCTTGTTGAACTTCATTAGGTTCCCCTCCACCCAACTCTGCAGCCTGTCCAGATCTCACTGAACAGCAGCACAGCCTCCTGGTGTGTCAGCTACTCCTCCCAAACTTGCTGAGGGTACAATCTGTCCCTTCATCCAGGTCATTGATAGATATGTTCAACAGGACTGGACCCAGTACTGACTCCTGGGGAACACCACTAGCTACAAGCCTCCAACTAGATTGTGCTGATGTTCACAAACCTCTGAGCTCTGTCATTCATCCAGTTCTCAGTCCACCTCACTGTCTCTTCATCTAACCCACACTTCTTAAGCTTCTGTGTGAGGATGTTATGAAAGGCAGAGCCTTGCTAATGTCAAGGTAAACAACATCCACTGCTCTTCCCTCATCTGCCCAGCCAGTCACACCATTCTAGAAGGCTATCAGATTGGTGAAGCATGATTTCCCCTTGGGCAGTCTGTGCTGACAACTACTGATAACCTTCTTTTCCTTCACACACTTACAGATGGCATCCAGAACGAGCTGTTCAACAAATGTGCAAAAAAATGAACACCATCACTCTTTGGAAGAAAGACAGACAATAGCCTCATTAATTTGTCTGGTTAGGTTATGCTGACTGCAGTGGTGTACCACATTAGCCCAGTGACAGTTTGCTTAGAGAGCTCTAACATGCACACTTAGTGTGCTTGACTTCTCCAAAATCACACAGAAACATACCAAACCCAGTACTTGAGCTTAGGTCTCCTAAATGTACAACAATGGCCTAAAACCTATTTCATTTTTCCTCACTGAGGGAGGTAACTAAGTTAAATCATGGTGGGCAAAACAACACCCATTTTCTGTTGAAATTTTTTTAAATGGCAAATTATGACAATTTTAACCTGCTCTAGTCAGCCTGATATTTCTTGTCCAAAACAGGACTTACATGCTCCCAGACCTTGTTTCAGGAAACCACTCTTAATTCTGAAAGCAAATCATCACGTGCTTAAATGACTGCAGTGAGAGCACCCAATTAAAGCTGAACTTCTTGTGAAGTGCTTTCCAAAAGTGGCTTGTAGAAGAATGGCGTGTAATGGATGTTGGCCTCCTCCACACATGCAGCAGCAGTCAACACCTTTGCTGACAAACTCTGAAGTGATGAAGGACTCAGAGTCCACTTGGCTCCATCTAACATGCGAGGCTTGGAATAATCTTACATTTTCTGATTTATGACAGTAGCATTAACTAGTACACAATTAAACAATTCATCTAGCTGAACGAATCTAGCCAGAAGTACAGGAAAATTGTTTTATATGTGAAGAGTCCAGAGTTGATATTTTCCCACCTTTCACTATAAAATCAATGATCTCTGAATCTGTTGTCTGTAGCCTGGGCTTTGCTCTCAAGCAATACTGATACTGTACAGGAGAAGTGTGCTTTATCATGCAGCACATCACTGCCAAGAGGACAGATGAGGAAAACTGTCACCTTCGTTTTACTTTTGGATTCAGTTGTGTCTTCTCTGATGCCTGATATATTTTTTTTAATTAATTCCTCATTGATTTTCATACTTGTAACCTTTTTTTAGCTTAGAACTAGAGAACTCTCTCTTCTCCATTACACCATCTTTGCCTTTTGTTTCTTCAGAGAGCCCGTGTGAAGGTACAAGCTCACAGAACTCTGTCAATGGAACACTTCACCTGGAGCAAAAATCTGCCTATAAAGTGGGCGAGTGCAGGTATGTAAGAACTCAAATACCTTGATGTAGGGCACCACTATGTACTGGATCTCCAGAAATCACCTCGCACTTAAAAAGAAAGTATGAAATTCCAAAACCAGTGTCTCACTCTTCTTCAGACTCTTCTTAAGGTATGACCAAAACCAATAATGTCTCAAAAATAAATAACCGTATATCAGAGCAGTGAAATAGTCAAGAAAAACAACCAACACTCAGTTTCTTCCTGAAAGGGTGAATGAATAGAATAAGGTTCTTCCTATATGGTACTGCAGCCACATAAGAAGCAAAGAGAAGAGTAAATAAAAATACTAAAGGCTTGGAAATATTTTCCTGTGCTGCTGCAAAAAAAAAAAAAAAAACAAAACACCATTAATGCAAACTATACACTACACTCTGCTCCTCAACACGAGAAAAGCAGATGGTTTTGATATGGTCATGACTGTCCCATCAGAAGGCAAAGCAGAAGAGAAGCAATGGGTTCAGCATCAAGGCTAAAGTAGATTTCTGGGAATGGCATCATGGATAAGTAGGGACAGTCTCTGGGCAGTCAGAGGCAGCAGAAACTATATCCTGCCAGTTGTAGATGCTAAAGGAACAAAACACCTGGGAGAATATTTGGCTTCAAGGTTGCGGCTGTTTTGGAAGACATGGACTTACTTTTGCAGGGAAAGGAAGTAATTAATATAGGTGTATGTGGAACAGCTGAAGATAGCACTGTAAATCTCTCCTGAGAGCCACAGCTAGATGTACATTCTTCTATGCTCTGTGTGCCACAGTGTGAGATGATAACTGATATGCTCATATAGGGATTTCAAGAGGGGGATGGGGGCTGAAAACTCCATTTTCTGCACCAGAAAAGAAATGTGAAACTGGTGAAGGGTGGAATGCACCTCACGCGGTAGGACTGCTGTAGTCTTTGGCCCACATACCTCTCACATTCACCTCAATCCTCGAGACACCATTTAGAGGGGGCTTGAGCAGGGAACAAACCAGCAAGGGGTCAATATGACCCTAGTTCAATTAATCACTACTGCATTAAAAGCAATAACTGGGGAAATATAATGATAGTTGGACCATATGAAGCAGCTGCAAAGTTTCTTAGCAACTTTAAGAATGACCCTTCAACCCTTTCTCATTACTCATATGATTAATGTTTATCCATGTGAATACTCTCATTGATTTAACTCACTACTTCCATCAGTAAGGACTTCAAAATCAGACTTAGAAATATAGAATTATATTCTTCCGCATTTATTTCAAATCCAGATTTAGTTAAGTGCAGTGATTAACTCAATAGACCTTGCCCCATAGAGGCTTTCCAGGAACTATTCTGTAACTAGGGGATTCACTTTAACTAAAAGAACAGTATCAACAACCAATGTGTAATCTGTCTTTCTAGTCCCACCTGTATCAATGATGTTATGATGTTATTTGCACATATTTTAAAGTTAGGTGTTCATAAGCAATCTCTACAAGCAGTCTCCACTTTAATTCAAGACATGAAAAGTCAAGAAGAAAAGAAATTGGGCAAAATATGCAAGATGCTAAAAGTATGATAGCATGTATTGTTAAAGTTTCAATTAAAAAGTAATTTTGCCTAAATATACTCAGTTTTGCAAAACTGCCTTTGTTTTATGACTTTTTCAAACAATTTTCACAAATCCAGTAAGCAGCTAGGGAGAGCAAAATGCTTGGGTTTTTTTCCCCCAAGAACATCAATATAATACTATTCTGCTCATTGTGGTCTGTATTTTTAACATATGCAACAAGCCTACACAACTTTCTCAGAATCATTATTTACTGGGATTCTCTAGCCTATGTCTTGTTCCACCCTTAAGTAACCTTCATTTATCTTTTTCAACAAATTTTCTTCAACTCTTTATGAATCACTTTGCTGCTCTCTTAGAGAAAATCCCCTTTATTGGGAGGAGTTGCTTCTCTGAATGGGTGAGGAAAGCTGGAATACTGTTCTCATGGTAATGACTTGGTAGAGGTTTTCATCATGGAATCATCACAGGTATTATAGTCCACATTTTAATTAAAACTGTAGCATATCTTTTAAGTAACACATACTGGGGGGACTGTCAGCAAATGTTCCAGTATATGCTGGCTATTAACACCTTTCCATCAGGTTTGCATCAGATATACAAATCACATCTCTGCAGTTAAAAATCACCTCTGCTCTAAGCAGAGTGCTGGACAGACCTGGTTTGGCAGTGGTAGCCAAGTGCTTTATGGTCCATTTCAAATAACATTTCAGCTTCCCTAAATAAGGCCATGGACTTCTTTATAGCATCAAGCTAAGCCTGTGGCCTTATTCTCTGTCTGTATATTAACACTCAATTTTAGGTGGCAGGTGGCATTTTTTTTCTTTTACTGCTGTGTAAAGGAAAGTTGCTCATCTCCAGGTTTAGAACACATCCAGAAGAAAACTGAACAAATACACACAGTGGGAGCAGCAGTGGATAAATTAGCTTCATATTTACCAGTATTGTACCTCAACTCTGCATCTTTCCATTACTTTCTCCATTTCTCAAATTCAGCTAGTGTCTGTCTTCTGTGTTCTTCGGACATCTTTGCACACCAGTGCTCACACGCGAACAACTTTCCCATTGTTAGGAGCCTTCATATCAATCCCTTTCTGCATCAAGAGAGCATGAATACTGCTGACAGCATTGGTCCTACTGTGAGCTGCTCACACACTTTGTTGGGTTAGTTTCTCCTCCTGGCATGTTATTCTCTGACACAGAATTACTAATACTTAATTAGCCAAGCATTTCTAGTCTTATTTTGGATTGTTCCAAATCAGGACATCACCTATATAAAATAACCTTGCTATATGTCACTAAAACGTGTTGCATTTTCAGAGAGCACCTCAGGCATCCCAAAAGCCTTTAATGGAAATTGTGCTTCCCAAAGGATGTGTTATAGTTGTATTAATTCAGTTTTAATGGAACGTGGGATCACAGAATTGTGTCTTTCAAACAAATGATGTAACTAAAGCATGAAACAGTGGGTCAGTGCAGTATATAGGACACATATGGAAAGGTCTCAGCACAGCTCAGAAGCATTACCACATCTGCCTCAGTGTAACAATACACCCATTCTGACACTGACTCTTCTCCACTGGTTTCCAGTGTCCAAAAAATTCAACCGTTCAAAGGCACACTCCCAATGCCTCCCATTTCCCAGCGCCACATTTTTCCAGCAGAACTAAGATTTCTCCTATAGCACTGCCCTTTCAGTCTCTTTTAGCCTCCCAGACACTCACTTACTGCAATTCAGAGTTCGTTTACTCAAAGTGAAACAATAACAGTGAGCTGTTCTGACAGAAGCTCTTTCTACTTCCTCCTTTCTGCAAAACTAGCAATAAATAAAGCCAAAATTTGACATTTTCAATTTGCATGTTAAACTTTTCTCCCAGCTCCTACTGACTTGGAGCAGCTTGGAGCAGAGCCAGACAGATGTGAGGATGTAGTTCATCTGGGAAGGGAAACTAGAGTATAATTTGGCAATTCTTCTGGGAGGAAAAGGCATGCCAAAGGGAGCCAAGCCTCTGAAGAAGCAAAATATACATAGCTCACCTCTTCTCCCACTAGTCCAGCAGTAAAGTGATATACCTTTATTAATATTTATTGCCACTGGGTAGCATACAATAGTTTATAGAAATTACTGGCACCAGAAGAAGGGAAGTGAGCGAGAAAGTGATGGGCAAAAGGAATGGGTTGAATAAGTTGTCCTAGCCTGTGATGATAGTGGGTTTGGCTAACCACTCTGAAAAGCTGCTACAACCAAAGACAGAGAAATTGCTCTGAGCATGGACTCTCAGCTGAAGGTTTCTAGTGCAAGACAGTCCTAATTACAAATTAACCAGGCTAACTTCCCATGAGGTGGACACTGTAAAGTTTGTTCTCCACCAGATACACAAAGCAACCTCCAGAACAAAAAGGAAAATCACATGCCCAGCAACTGACCCCATTTCCCAGCTATCAGGGTGAAGGGAGCTCGGAGGTGTCTGCGTATGATGCAGCTCTGTCCCCAGCACAGGAGCAGAGCAGCTGTGGAAGAACTTAAGGGGAGCAATGAAACCTATCCCAAAGCAGTGCAAGGCACTGTCAAGGAATTTTAGTCTTCACAGACAGTGATGGAGCTTAAAAGTCAGCAGAAACACTTGCTTACATATTTCACTCTCCAGTGAAGCCAGTGACAGGTCCCCTCCCATTAGCTGAACTCTGGATTTATCAGGAGCAGACATCTGTGGCCACTGTCTACTGGGACCACCCATCATCAGCGGAAAATGCCTCCATGCACTCAGTGAATATCAGGAGGTCAGGGGTCACTTGCTCCTACCAGTTGACTAAAAGTACCTCCGTACAGCCTGAATGAAAGGCCATTTTAAGATACTGTGCAATTCAGTGGCAGGGCACAGCTTAGGACAGGACAAAGGCAGCAGAAGGAGTGAGCCCCATTCCAGCCCTGCTCTGACTTCAGAAGTCATCGCATTCCCTACGGTAACGGTTTAAAACATAAGCCTCTTATCACCCACACATTGTATTACAGACAGAAAGGCAAACACAGATTTTTCCCCCCTTCCAAAAATAGCTTCTTCTCTTTTTTTTTTTTTTTAGAAAATAACAATATGAGGGAAAAAGACCATTTTATTTTTCTGCAGGCTTTACATCTTTCTGGCTCCAGAGAAACTGGTAGCAGCTGGTTTAATTTCCTCAGTTTCCCATGTCAAAGGTTCAAACACAGTTGTAGATTCTCTTTATGACTAAAATGTTCTCCTGCTCTTTGGATCAAAAAACCTTAAACAAAGTCAGATGACTCCATTTCAGTGTGCTGGGAAAGCCTGCGTGAACTCTATATAGATACATTTCCCCTCACATTTACAAGCACGGCTCTGCAATGAGATCTCTACAGTGAAATAACCTGACTTCTCAGTGTCCATCCAGTTTTCTTTCTCTGGTCAACTCTTTCTAAGCATTCCAAAGAAAACTCACTCTTTACCAAAACTCCAGGAAACCCCGATACAAAATCTAGGTTGGATTTCTATTTCATTTGCCTCAAAATCTTTTTCATCATCAAATAAAGGCCAAGTAAAAGTAGAAAAGGAAAAAAAAAAAAAAAAAGAATGACCAGAAGAGAGAGGCAGTAGAGAATTAATTAAATGGGGGAAACTGAGAAAGATTTAAAGAAAAAAAAAATCACAGGCAAAACCAGATGCCATGTGTTCACTATAGGTCTGGGCAGTGAAGACTTACAAAGGAATCTGCTCATAAAGAGGTTCTGACAGCCCAGAAATGTCTCCCAGCAGCAGCTGTCAGGAATGGAAGGACAAACCCTGTTCCTCTCCTCCAGAAGAGATGATAGTTCCCTATTGTGAGAGTAGGTGCTAATTATTATTTCCTTTCTAGGGCCAAGGGAGGATTTTAAATCTATTCGATGCATCAGTAAAATAGGCTGTGACAAGATAGATATCTAGATATATTTATATATTTGGCAAGATGGAATGGTATGGGGCTCTCCCATGGCTGAGAGGCAAAATTGAAAACAAGTGTTCGTAGGAAAGTTTAGGGCTTCTAGTATGGGGGTGCATCTGGTTATCCACACGGGGGGGTTCAGGCAGTGGGACCACAGAGTGTGTGGCCACGAGGTGTATGATAAGCTGCATTTCTAGCAGTTTGCAGAAAATGAACGGGAAGCCTTTTGAGTTTTTCCTGTGTGCATCAAGTGCAAGGGTTCACATTTTTGTTCAGCCATAAACCAGCAGTGGAAACCAACAGCAGTCTCTGAGGGAGCCTTTTCACTTCAGCAGGTGAAGGTGCTGACTCCACTTCCCGCAGGCAAGCCAGATCTTATTTTGCTGACTGAAGAAGATGCCACTTAAATTAAAACTTGTGTGACCATATGTTTCAAAACCGTGGGTCATATTTTATACAAGAATGACTGTGACAGGCTGTATATTTCTGCTGATTTGCTGTATTTCCACAGTGCCGTGCTGAATAAAGCTATCAAACTTCATCCTGGTTTTAAGTTAAAAAAATAATGATCAATCCTATGTATCAGGAAGATTCTTCATGTGAATCTAGATATAACAGAAAATAAAAAAAGGACACGATTTCAGTATTAATTATATTTTTCTGTAATGTTGATGCATTGATTTATAACGTGCAATTGTACTTGCTTAAACCATTCCATTTAACCTGAGAGCATATTGTTTGGACACTGCATTTGGCTTATGCTGGAAGCCTTGGGATTTGAATGATATTTTGCACAATACAGCAGGACAAATCAAACTACAGAGTGGCCCAAATCACAGTCCATCACACCATCATAAACAGTAAGGGGCCCTCCAGCATAGCAGATGGGGTTCAACAGAGAGATACATATAAATTTAATACATAGAAAACTAAAATTTGTTCATTTTGATAGTCAATACTAGTCAACACTGAGCTGAGAGTTGTTGCGATGAAAGCATGGGGCTCTGCCACCAAGACCCACATCTGCAAGTGTAGACATCTGGTAAATCCCAATGAAAAATGCTGAAGTGGATGTTGCTTGGGTCAATGGGCTACCTGAAATCCAGGAGAAAACCCTTAAGTTTACATCATGTCTTAAGTATTATCATTCCTAACCCATGTGGTCATACTGCCCACAGTCACCTCCCTCAGGGAGCAGACAACAGCAGACAGGGAAAAATACATTTATATTTTTTTCACTACTCAAATATGTCATGGATCTCTCTCAAGGAATTTGAGAGAAACAGAGGAAAAGTCTTCCTGAAGGCAGTGCCCAGTTTCATTCTTCCTCTGGGGCTCCACCAGATCTCCTTGTTCAGCATTTCCCTTCACTTCCTAGGTACTGACAGGTAATTCACTTCCAGATAAACTGCTGAAAATTACTGAAGAGGGACCTGCTTGGTTGAGAATAAAAGTCACAGTGTCCATGTCCCAGTAATGTAGGCAGAGGCATTAAAATGAGGCAAGTATGGTCTTGGGGTTGGGATTAAAGCAATCTGAGGATTCACAAGATGGACAGTCTCACAATCTGGCCATGAGCCAGCAGTGGGAGGTGGAGAATATCCTTAAACCCATGACAAGATCCACATGCAGGTTTCAGCCCCCCTAGGTGTCCCAGGGATGGTCTATGCAAGCATGACCCTATAGGTAATGCAGCTGGGACATTCACGGCTCCCTATGGTCACACAAATGTTCAAGACACAACTCCCAGCTAAAATGTGAGATGAAATAACATCTTAATCTCACTGGGACGCAGAGGAAGAACCACATTGTTAACACAATTCTCAGACTACTGACACCTCACTTTAGGTGTAGCCTAAATAGCAGTCACCTAAGTATTTACCAAACTGCTGGGTTTTAGCAGACTTCTGGGGATCTGCAGCCCACAGCAAAGGAGTCCATAAAGGTACTTTGGAAAGACAAGCCCTTCTCTATTTGGGGATAAATTGTCCGTATAACAATCCACACTTCTCTGTGCAGTTCTGCCCGGCCAGACTCTTTTCAGCATCTCTGGGTTTGGAGGCCATCCTCACTACTCTTCCCTTTCCAGTGAAATGAAGAGTTCATCCCCTGCCCTCACACTCAGAGCACCTGAATCCTCTGATTTGCTGCCACAAGAAAAAGCAGTCATGGACACACATAAGAGAATGAGGGAATTTTTAGAATAAAAAGAGCATCCGATGTTTTATGTTACAGATGTGTTTTTAGGGAGGACATAAGGCCTTTTAGTCTAAGTCATATGCTAACTGCCAAATAACAGAGAGAAACTCAGCCAACGTAACTCTTGTTCTATCTGTTCAACTGTGATGTTTTTTCCACCCTTCTCTGCAGCGCCTGGTCATACACGAGTGCGTGGCCATGGTCACACCAACACTAAAGTAGGCTGGTTTTATCCAATACAGTAAGTAATTATGGTAATATTCCTTAGTGACAAAGTAGATCAATGCCAGAAGCAAAATTACCATTGAAGAGCAATTGATCCATCTTCTTGAGAGGTGTCTCACTAAACCTTCCAGCTCCTGCCCTACCAGAAAGAGAGCAGAGACCTTGGGAGTAGTTAGCAAGGCTGCACCTACACTGGCTGGCTGTGATTTGGTCTTCTCTCATCCACTACGGACTAGCAGGAAAAAGCGTCCCCTTAGAATGACAGTTTTGACTGAAGAAGAGAAGTTTGTGTAATTCTATGTCAGGTGAAGTTTCTTTGGTAACATCTGGCAAGACTGCAGAATTTCTACACTCCGTTGAGATTTAGAAGAGCATATGGTTTTCTCTACAACAAAACAAATCACTCCGTGAATGAAAAGCTCTGAAAAGGAGTGGGAAAAGGAAGATGAAAGTTTCAAGTCTGTTTGTAAACTATGCATTATCCGTGCTTGTAATGCCCAGAGGAGCCATAAATTTAGAAGTTTCAACAGAAAAGCCTATAGCTGACACCTTACATTCGTAAAACTCATTACTATGCTTGGAGTGGAAATGAAGGGGAAAAAACAGTGACTAAATAATTGACAAGATAATAATGTTTAATCATTTCCTTTTGCTCTTTTTCAGCTTTTCACTAGTTTCAAGACCAATATAGGATTCACATCAGCTGTAGTCTTAAACATGAAAAGTGACCAGCATTTTCTAGTGTATTTGATTGCAAAATCAAAACAACTCAGTTAATCTTACAAGTACCGATGGTGAAAACAGGAACTTCAAATCTAAGATATTTTCACTTCCAACCTTCAGATCTTCATCTGCCACAGACATCAATGCTGTAACTGGATCCAAAACCAACTTGAGCTGTCATTTTATTTTTGGTGCAGCTGAAATCTCACAAGGAAAAGTGGCTAAGAAAGCAGACACTTGCCTTTAGGAGATTTTTAGAATATTTTTTATGATCTGGATTTTCTGCAGTATTTTAAAATATTTTCTGTAGTCTGTGCCATTTTATACATTCCTATTATTCTTTTTCACCTCTTTGGCCTTTCTATATATTGCCCAAAATCTATAAAAGAGTTATTCTCAGAAGCCCATGTGACATTGAACTCGTTATGACAAGGAAAATGGAGGAATGAGTGAGTCATGTAGAGCAATTTTGTCCAAGGATTAGAAGCAAACAGCTCTGGAAAAAACGTGCTTTTTCTCACCCTTTCTACAGAAACATTGATGCCGAGCATTGTGCAGCGTTGCACTTTTCTGCTTTTTTTGTCATTTCGCTTTAAATCACACGTGAAATATCAAGAAGTGGCTGTGTTGTCTCTCTTGTGACTAGATGCAAATAGCCCCTTTACCCTCCTTTTTTTCTCCAGCATAAAACCTATGGAGGGTCAGAGAACAGAAAGGAAATAAAAAGACTGCAGTCTTTTTCTTCAATATTAAAAGTCACCCATTTTAATTCATTTTTGCAAATAAAAAGTGACCAGTCCACAGGCTCTCTGCAACTGGCAGCAGACAAGGCAGGGCTGGTTTTGACTGCTAAATCCAGGTTTGTCCCTTTCCCTCTCCCTCCCTCTGCAGCATCTCACTGCCCAGAAATACAGATTGGATCTCACCTAGAGCCAAGGACAGCCATTTCTTCAAAGTGCAGCTACAACCTTCAGTTGTGCCACGTTTTTCAAGAAATAAGTGCTGCACATTTGAGTTGAGGCACAGAAACCAGTGGGATGGCCTTGAAAAGCTCTGTCTTCATACCAGATCCACCTGTGTGGAAGTCAATATGCAAGCCTAAGAAATAAATCTGTGCAAAGTGGTGTGTGAAGCGAGGCTCACCTCTCAGTCTGCCCCAGTAAAGGGCAGGAGAGGCGGCTGCTGCTCAGGAGACCAGATACCCACGTGTGACTAACAGCATCAGTACTTGCTCCACTTTACTGTGGGAGACAAGTCACCTACCCCGTCTTCGGGAAGCAAGTCACTTCTTTAAACCAGTCTTGGGGTGGTAAAGCAGAATTAAGGATTCTACAGTCCACAGTTCCCTTCCACTTTAATTGTCCTGGAGGAACTTAAAGACCAAACTCTTTGACATCTTCCCTAGGGACAGTATCAGCATAAAGTCAGAGCAGAGCGAAGTGGCTGTCCACAGCACCCATTCTCCCTTCGGACCATGGCTCCCAGCTGGGCACCTCTTCCCGGAGTGCCCAGCCCCAGTGCTGAAGCCCTTCTTCCTTCACCCAGCCCAAATGCTGAAGCCCTTCCTCCTTCTCTCTGCTCTCTCAAGACCTCTACCTGATGCATGCCGAAGAGCTGAGGCTCAGCCAGCAAATGACTCACAGATGCTATTGAATAGCTCTAAAAACACTGTGCACAAATGAACAACATGACACTTAGGGCTGCTAGTATTCCTGCCAGTCAAAAGAAGTCCACAGGAAAGCACTCTGAGTAGTTTTACAGACAGGAATGCCCCATGGAAAATTATACATAAACACAAGAGATTGGCAATACAGTGCAGAACAGTGTTCCCACATAACTTCGTTTAGATTGCACTGAGCTGGTATATTTTTGTATGTCATGAAGAAAAACATCTTTCTCATTTGCAGAAGATAAATTTAAAACATCAGTGGTATGCTAGAGCCCAGGGCTTTTTATGCATCAGCTTGTACTATTCTAGGCCATGAGTCATAAGTTAGAGCATTTATCCCATAAGAACTTGTATTCCCTGGGCTATTCATACAGATTGGCAGGTTTTGCAAACCAGCATGTAGTCCGTAAGAGGCTGAAATTAAAAAAGGGAAAGGTGACATGAAGAGACCTCCCTGGTTAAGTAAACAATTGCAGTGGAAAGCTCTATTTATTGAGGCAAGAACGGGTCTTTGCAAAGGAAAAGTGACTTCATGGACTGAGCAGCAAAGAGAGGAGGAAGCTGCCAAGTCCGCCCCTGGATGTTGGGAGTCGAATTAAAACCACACTGACAGTGTGAGCTGCCTCACTGTGCCTCCCAGCCCACGATCATTCCCAGGCTGTCCTTCTGAAATGCCAGGACACTGACCAGATCCTGAAAGATGTCAAGACCTTCCTGAGCATTGCATCTTGTTAACCAGTGACCTGTGTGCCCAAATCAAAGGCCCATGGGCCTTCAGTATTCTGTGTGTACAGTAACAAAACCAATCACCACCGTAGGCTCAAGCCCACTGATGGAGGGATTTCCCAGGTGACATCTAGGCACCTCAGAACTGATGGAAATAATAGGAGGCACAGCCCATATTACGTCTGGCTGCAAAACGGTCACTAAACTTTTGTTTACTAATGGAGCAGGCAACATCAAGTCTAAAACAGAGCCATGTCCTGCCTGGTCCTTCGTTGCTCTGGCACTGCTGCCCTGTAAGGAAAAGACTGTGCAGTGGGAACACAGAGCAGATGTTGCCCCTACTCGTGTGTTCCACCAGCTCCTAGTGAAGGACTGGAGTGTAGCCTGCTGCACCCTTCAAAAGAAATATTAACAACTTCACATCATTGTTTGTTCCAGGTGGTACAAAAGTTATATCCTACACACTGGTTTTCAGCCTCTGTTCTGAAGACCTCTGGAAGATTCCAGGTCCAGGGAAGAGGATGAAAGAAAATAAGTTCATAAATATTAAATAGCAATCTACAGATGTAATGTTTTTTAAAGAGTTCACAGTTTTGCTGGAGGATGGTTAAGGAAGGATACATTAATCATAAAAGGGTGGAAAATTACTGTGCTAGCTTTCAAAACAAAAAATCATTGGTGCAGAAAACTGCATTTTTTTTCTTTATAGAGGCATAGGTACATATGACATCATATAAACATCATGTTTAACAATAGCTAGATGTATCCAGATGGCTACCTCAATTCATAATAACAGCAGTTCCCAGGAAGCATTGCTGTGGATTATTACTGAGTTCAAAGGTTCACTGTGCATTCTGGATTTTGCCAGCACAAGAAATTGCTTGTTTCACAGGCACAGCTAAAGGACCCTTTTTGATTCCATAAAATCCAGGACTGTTATCTATCTTCACATGCTCCAAATGTTATTGAACAGCTCAGATGTTTTTTTTTTTACCCTCTGCAAAAAAAAAAGGTTTTTCTAGGAAGAGTCTGATGTACTGTAGTAGTGGAGGATTTCACATTTCCACGCAGCTCAAGCAACAATATGTTGGCATAGCTGCTTACCCTGCTGTTACTTACCCAAATTATCCTACAAATGTTAGCAGAACAACCTGAGCAAATACTGGCTCATCCACATCTCCTGGAGGTTCAGTGGGCTGCACCACTGGAACTGATAGTGCACCCAGCAAAGTAGGGAAGGTGCACTGCACCTCCAAAGTGATCCTGCAACACTGAGCTCAGGGGAAAGAAACATTTCTTCCAATCTTTGCTACATTTGACTGAACGGGTAAAAAGACACATTAATTGTCCTAGAAGAGTATTTTGTTCTACAATAAACAGTCCCTAGAGGACATGTACTCCCAGTCAGGAAAGCTGACATTTAGAGTTTTGACTAGAAGCCAGAGTGTGGAAGGTTCCAATCAGTTAGTGAGTTGAACTGGACAGTATAGCTTGTTTTCAGGTACAAGGTCAAAGTTCCCTAACCTGGCCTCTATTGCTGTTCTAACCATTAACTGAAAGGTCCAATTGAGGCTATTTATATGTCTAGGTACCTAATTGTACTTTCAAATCAAGTAGTTAGACCTGGAGGTCACTTAAATTGCACCTGTAATTATTTATGTCCAAAAAAGAGCAAGAACAGACAAAGAGGCCTTGGTGGCCCCGGCCAGTTCCCAGGTCCCTGTAGAGGCAGCTCAAGAGCATTTGGTTACCCCTGTGGCTCCCACTGCCCTGGCGAGGGTCGTGCCCTGAAGGTACAACTGCCACTCATCCCAAAGGCAAAGGGAAACTCACCGGCCTGTGGGAAGATGATGGGGATGGTGCTATAGGCTCTGGCTGCTGCATCTGACTGTACTCAGCCAGGTGGAGGGGGGTCCAGTGTTCAAAGGATGCCGTCACCAACAGACTGCAGAAGGTGTGTCTGTCAAGCTCTCCAGTTTCATGGCTGTTTCCTTAACGTGTAACAGAGGGTGCCAGTTTAATATCCTGCTATAATACCTAACAGTGAGGGTCAAGAGCAGCAATGGAAGAACTGGGGCAAACTTAATGAAAAGAGGCTTAAACATCTTGAAAGAATATGGCTGTGCTGGTCCAGGCACAGCTCGAGGCTCCAGGAAGAATCTCAGGTTGGGGGGAATGTAAATCACTCAAGAGAAGAAGATGGCACCTCGTGGTCTGCAAGACCTCTGAGTGGGAAACATTATCAAAAGATGAGTATTTTGGCTCCTATGCAAAAGCAAGAAGCATCTACCTAAAGCAGCAGGACTTGCAAGCCACGTGTTACCCAAAACTGAAACCCAGTCCTGGCCCCTGGGCCCCCACCCTCCTGCCCCTTCCCACCACCATGCTGAGCTCCAACCTCTTCCTTCGCCCACGGGGGATCTGAAGCGGCTGCCCGCAAGCGGCAGGAAAAGCCACACGCTCCTGCCCTGGAGCAAATCCACAGCGGGATTCACCCCGTAGGGCCCGAGGAGAACAGGCAGCAGCACCTGTTTGAAATTAAATGCCTGGATTCAAAGCAGGACTTCTAAACTCACTGCTTGAAATCACCGTACCACAGTTGAGGGTCTTTCCTTCCCCCCACATTTCTTTTTAGGGGTAAAATAAGCTTCTTTACAAGAAAGATTTTTTTAAACTTTCCATTCCCCATTCCCCTTTAACAATAACCAGAAGAAGTTTGTAGCACATTAGGGCTTAACTTAAAGAAATGAAGGAAGGAAGGATCTCCTGTTCATTGGGCTCTTAACCTGGTCTCTGATTTTGTAGACATTATTTTGCAAACAGGAACACCTGCACCTTTTTCTCTATGCAGTTAGGAGGGGCACACACACATACAAACACTTCTGGGCATAAAAGTACAAATTTTGAATAACTTCTCCCTAAAACGTATGGACCCACACATACATCACTAATTGGTTGCATGGCTGTGGTTTTTGCTGTGTGAAGGCAGGCCTAAAAAGTATGTGTGACTGACTATTTGATTGTCCAGGTTCCCAGATTTTTGTCCAGAAAAATTCACTGCACAAACATTTAAAAGTAAGTAGTAATACCTTGTTAAAAATATTTTGTAGTCTCTCTTGAAACAGGAAGGAAACTCACCGGGAAGTTTTAGGGCTCGCATTGGGTGTTAGTAACAAGGAGAGGGGAATATTGGATGTATAAGGTTCCTGGCACCATCGGGCAACCATTACTGCTGGCACATGTGTCACTGAGACACAGCCCTTCAGCAAAATGACAGCTATTCCAGTAGGAGGCCCAGGAATGCAGTTTATCTGAATGAACAGCTTCACTTTCTAGTTAAAGTCACAGTTAATAAACGGCAAGAAGTACTTCTCAGCATGGGAACATTCAGGCACAGCCTGAACAAATGGGGTGCAGATTTTTTAAGGATTTATTTTCATTCCTATTATAATATATGTCTCAGCTTGTAAATGCTTTTATGCCAACAGTAAAAATTTCCATTTATATGGGTTGAATTGAGTCTTTGCAATTCAGTGGCAGTCCGGCCACTTTTAAGTAGATGTTGATAGGACTTGAAACTTATTTAGCTGAGTGGGTGACAAGCGGCTAGAGCCTGATGATTTTCCATGGCTAAGAATGCAGACAGGATAGATAGATATACAAACTGATACATCACTCATTCCTATCAATAGAATCATATTTTGCCTGCCTGCACATGGATGGCAGCATATCATAAATACCTAAAACCACAGGATAGCAGATGTATGTGTAAAGGAAATTCTGTTTAGTTCATTGTAAGTTATGGATCTGAAAAACAAAAACAAAAACAAAAATAAAAACAAAAATAAAAACAAACAAAAAAACCCACACACACACACAAAAAAAAACCACACAAAAAAACAAACAAACAAAAAAAAAGACCAAGGACACTAAGCAGCCTGGGAAGACCTCAGGGCATTCTAAGAGTATGGAAATTCTGTTTCCCACATTTCAGCCTGTGATGCAGGCTAACCCAGGCAGCGTGGCTGGGTTTTGTTTCAGCTATCAGCTCAGGCACTGTTAAAGGAACCTTTCTTTACAGAGAGGTTTTCAATACGCATAAAGGGCCAAGCCGTCCCTCAGATCAGCTGAACCCCAACGGGGCTGTCTGATCCTCCTCTGTGAAACAAGGACAGCTTATGTTCAGCAATTACATTCCTGTCCGTGCACAGACAAGAGGCCATCGCCTTTGTCAACCAGTGCTCCTCAGGCTTCTCGTGCCTTTCAGTGGGGACAGTGACCTTTCTGACCACATCAAGATGCACCATCGTCATGTGCTCCACACGGGGCCCAGTGTGCAGCACAGCTTCTTTTTCCAGGCATTGCTGGAAGAGGAGCCAGTTTGTCTCCACTGATCCAGCCCGAGGACAGTGATGGACTGCCCTCTGGGCCTAATTACTCCTCCACATAGAGGATAAATAATCTACATGACAACAGGCTCCATTCACTCATGCCCTCCCACACCTCCCTCCTCCTGCAGCTTAGTCCTGAGTGACACGGGTGGAGCAAGAGTCCATGCAGATGAAACGGGCTCCCCTCTTACAGATTTGTGCTGGCCATCCCAGCCACACTGCAACAGCTTCCTTTTGGGGCAGAGCAGATAGCCTACTAATTCAGATACTCTGTAAAGCAGCTTGGGTCCTAAAGAAATAACCCCAGTTCATCTAAACAAAGGCAGGCAGCCTTCTGTGCCCAAATGCAAAGGACTTCAACTCATCACCCTTTTGATCACTGTCCTATGTGACTTAGCAGGATGAACTCAGGTTATTCTCCACTTATGTTAATTCTTAGCTAAATTATAAAGGGGCACCTAGGCAGTTTTCTAAAACTTTATCTTTTCCTGATCTTTTCCTTCTACAGTGAAAGGAAACAAGTTGAGAACATGCAGAGGTGACTCCTTACACACCTTTAGATCCTTGCCAGGGCTCTGTACCCTGCTGGCTGTTAGCTCTGTTTGTTGTTCTAGTTCAGTGAAAGGAAACCACTCTGTTTACCCTAGGACATACCCACTGACTTGTAAATTTATTGTAAAAGCTGCCAACACTGTAAATCTCTCCTGTCAGCTTCAGTCAAGTGCTGTTCTTAGGGCTCTTTCCAAGCACACCCTACATTTCAGAGTTTGACTCGTTAGATAACAAGAACAGGCAGTTTTCTACAGCAACAGCACTTCCTATAGTCATAGTTATCTTCATCCATGAGAGACGGCTTTCAAGAAGCAGCTGAAACCCCAAAACAGTTCGTGCCCAAAGCTGGTCACAGCCCTACAGACCAGACAGAGCTTCATTGCTCTGAGTAAATACAAGAGAAATCTGTTGGGGCACATGGGGAGAAGGAAGAAGGAATGCCTTTTTCTGCAGCATTTAAGCAAATTTTGACATGACAGACTTTGTCTAAACTGGCAAAGAAAAAGCTGTGAGAGGCCACTGTTTTTCACGATTTTGCAGACAAGCGAACAGGCAGGATGGGTAATAAAACGCTGCACCCATGCAGCACCCATCCCAGGCAGGGGATCCCTTCTACCAACTCTGCTGGGCCTGGCATCTCACCACAGGTACACAAAACTAGAGGGGAACCAGAGCAGCACTGTGGGGGATATAAACCCACCTCATTACAGATGGAAAGCCAGCACATTTAAGTGCATCAAGAGTCCAGCTGCCACAGTAACACAGAACTACATTGTGCACAGAACCACAGTTTGCCATCTCTGTAAAAACAGGCAAGGGACATTCCCTATGAGATCTGATAAGAACAGGAGCTGTTTGTTTAAATCTGCTTCCTCGCTGAAAAAAAAAAAAAAAAAAAAAAAAAAAAGATGAAATAGCAAACCCTTGAAATGCAAGTAGAGGGTCATTATTCTCATTAGAGTGACAGTGGGCACTTCTCATAATGTGTAGTGAAACACTGGTGCTTGAGTGAATAGTACCAACTGTTCAGCCCTGGAACAAATTGCACATCAGTCTTAACCTAATAGGTAAGATTAATGGAATGTCATATAATGGGGGAAACTCAAAAAATTAAGGTAATTCAGCAGAAATAGCTTGGAATCATAGTCCACCTAAATGCGCTTCATCCAGAGGATTACTGTCTCCAGCATTTTAGTTAAGAGTTCTAGTAATTTGAAAGCCATGCCTTATGCAGATCCATCCTGTGCTCAAAGGCTGGCTTTCTGCTAGAACTGCTTGCTATGAAACCTTTGCTGAAAGTTTGCCCAAACTTCTCACAGGCGATTGCAGAGCCGAGCGTCTGGGGGCTCAGAGCACCATACCTCGCCCGTGTTTATGGCCAGTTGACTTTTTGGCTCCAGCACCTGGATTTGTCAGGGCCTCTTAGCTGCTGCTGGGAATGTGCCCCAGCCGAGCCCGGCTGCTCTCCCTATCACCCCTCTGACAGATTAAAACACAACAGGGTCTGTTGGATGACTGACACATTCCTCCTCTGTCTGACTCTGAAAGGACTTCATTTAACAGCCCTGGAGTTGAGCTTTTGACTGACAGATTGTGAAGGGGAAAAGTCATTCAGTTCCATTAAGCTCAGTAACTGCTGTAGAACAAAACACCTTTAAAAAATAAGGGAGATGAAAAAAGCTGCGGAGAACAGGGGCAGGAGCTTTAGGGAGAAAAAAGGGGATTCTTTTCAGGTTCAAAGACAATCTTTCCCTTTGCTTTCTGTCCATCAATGAGGGCAGCATTCCCAGAGGGAATACAGTCCAGTGCTCATTGGTACCATTCAGCTGCCAATCTCCCTGACAGGGAGACCAAAGAGCCTCATGTTGCGATGCGGAAACTATCTGTCAGGCAATCAGCAGCTGCCATGACATCATCTGCCTTGTTTTTCTAGGACTATTATAGGAGACTGGGTCCAGGAGCGCTGCTCCACAGCGGTATTCATATTTTCCTTTTGCCCCCAACCCAAAATTTCTTTATAAAAGGAAACACGGTCTTGGTTGTGCGGCTGTGTTTGCAGAAGAACTAACTCCATGCCAAAGAGTGAGGGCTGTGTGGCTTCAAACTGGTCTTTTTCCACTTGGAATCTATCATGCAAAAGCTACACAGCCCCCTTGGCTATTTTTTATTGTAAACCAGGGTTTATTTTAAGAAATACTCCCAACTAAATAACAATGATAAACCTTTCTCTCTCTCTTTTTTTCCCTGAAAGCTTGTCTCACTTAAATCTCCCTGCTTTTACTATAACACTAAAATGTTCATAAAACTGTTATTCTTACACAGATATATGAGCATGCACACACACAAATGCCTAAGTATAGTAAGTGCTGGCTATATCTACATTGCTGGTGCAGTGGCTGAGGCTGCATTCCTTACTAGCCCAAGAGCTGCAGAAATAAATTATCAATCCTGATGATAGTGGGAGAGAAGTTAAGCGCAGAACACAGGCAAGCTCCCGAGTGTAAGTGTGAAGGCTGGCAATAAGCCAGGCTGGGACACTGCAGTCGGGACACACCGCTTGGGCTCTCCTTTCTGTCCTGTCACAGACCACCAAGGACCAGTCAGTAGGTTTTGGTGGGCAGGACCACTACCGGGAAAGCTTTACTCTTTCTGGTCCTCCAAGTTCTAATGTGTAAGAGCAACACAAATAACCTTAGTACAGTTGACTTTAAGCTAAATTAATTTGTGACTTCACAGAACATTGTTGCTTACTCAGGTGAACATCCCAGGGAGTTAAAATAATTTTGTCTGACTGATCCCTGCCTACAAAACGAGACACAGGATGCTCCTGCCCGGCAGTACAGGCACAAGTAAGATGCTGTAGATTTGTCCCCTCCGTGCAATGCTAACAGCTGCTGTCGTCATGTTTGCAGGGCTTAGCTCAGGAGGCTGACTCTTGTTCTGGTGCTGGGAGACCAGCCTGCTAAAAAGGGAGCATCACTGATATGAAGATGTTAGTGTGTAATGAGAGAGGGAGAAGCTGTGGACAACACCTCCAGATCTCACACACACCCAAGGCAGGGCTAGGGCCTCAGGGCCAAAATCCAGCCTTGAGGAATGGATATGGGACTGCCCAGCTCAGCTGAACAGTCACAGTTCTTTTCTATTCCTTCTCTTGGCTGGCTGGTCATTCAGTTTCTTGCTCAGTTGGTCTTAGGCACACATTAGTACAGGCATTAGGGGCCAAGCTGCACAAAAGCATAATAGCTCAGTTCCATATGGAACTGTGCACGGGCTTGTTTCCCTGCCAAAGTCCTGCTGCATGAACCATTTTCAGCTGTTAAATCCTCCGCCTTGTTTCAGTAAGGGATTATTGCAAATCTTCACACATTCCACATGGACCTTATAAGACAGATCCTGGATGGACTAGCATGCAAAGACATCCTGCTGCTGCTAGGATCAGAATGTCTCCTTTCTTTTATTATTATTTGTATTTTTACAGCCTTGTCAAAGGTCTGCAAGTCTTGAGCAGCTACCATTTCAATCCCCTCCAGCAAGCTGTAGTCTGATACTCCAGCTATGTTTGCTCTGTACATTCAAGCATTATTCTTTCTCACCTGGCTGTGACCCATGCAAATTAAGACAGTCTCCAAGCACACACACACAAGAACTCATGGAAACCGGAGTTGCCAGATTTCAACATCAGAAGCATGCAAGGGGAGAGAGGCAACTGATCACTCATGCTCCTTTCTTCTCTGTGCCCATCTCTTCACAGCAAGGAAGGCAAATGCTGTGAATTACTCTTCTGGCTCTCATACCGAGAAGATGGTGCTCGTGCAGGAAGAAGCACTAGTAAAACTCTTCCGAGAAGATCTCCAGATCAGCTCTGTTAAGGTTGTCTCAAATGTATTTCAGCATGGACATTTTTAAATAACATGAAGCAAATAGAGATAACTAATAGATTCTGTTAGGGTTGAAAAACAGCAAATACTGGTTTTCTGATTATGGTATTTCGGTGGACAGCAGGAGGTATCACAGAAACTAAGTCTGAAAATATCAAAGAGCCCTGTCTTGTGACTCCCAGCACTTGCATCGTACACAAGAGTGAACCAGAGTGGCATGAGCCAACAGGGACAGTACTACATAAAATCATTGGGCAAAGCCCACATGGGGTGGGTCATCAGAAGTGAGAGAAACCATTACAATGTGGTACATCTGAATTTCAGCTCTCAGTGGAGTGGAAGAAGTTGCTCACTGCCCTGAGTGACAAGAGTCCACCTCAGAGTCTGAAAATGTGGAGAGATTCTGCTATATGAAGCCTCCTTTTGCTTTGAGAGAAGAGTGAATGAGAAATTAGATTTGATGTGAAAAGAGACACACCAAAGTAGGAGGACACCATACATGTATGACTCTATTTATCTGTGTTACCAACCCACATAATATAAAAATACAGGTCTAGATCCTCAAAGGTGTATCTCCTGTGAAAGTTCCTATTTGCCATTCAGTAAACAGAAAACTGGTGTTTAAATGCCTTTGCAAGTCAGGATCTTAGTGGTCCAATCTTGATCCCATAGAAGTATGTCCTAGAAGTCCTTTGGCAATCTGCTACTTAAAAAAAAAAAAAAAAACTTTACATGTCCTTTTAATATTAGATTCATAATGAAACTTATTATTCCTTTGCCAGTGTCCCTGCAGTAAACAACAAAGTTCCTGTTTCAGTAATTTCCTGGGTTTAAGTACACTTCAAACATGTCCACTTCTAGTAAAAATAAAAAAAAAAAAAAGGCCTTGTGCAGTGCATTCCATTTTCAGATCATTTTGGAATGCTTTTAGCAGGTCCTCTGTCAAAACCACTTGGCTTTCTTGTTTCTATGGATAATAGGAGCTTACAGTTTTTACAGCATTTTTTGTTATTCAAACTTTATATGAGTTGTGAGACCTAAGGTGAGGTCCTCCACATAGCCTCAGTCCAAATACTCCTTAAAGAGAAGGAGAATGTCTCTCTCCTTCTGATGCCAGACCTCAACACCCTGAAGACAAGTCAGGAAGCGTGGCTTCACATTGCTCCCCATCCAGTCTGAATAGGGGATGTCTACCTTAAAGCTCTACAATGTTCCTAATACAACTGCAACATTGTCTCTTTGAAAACCCAAAGTGCCATGGTACTCTGATAACAGCCCAGTTAATTATAACCTGCCCACAGAGCAGCAGAAGGAAGAACTGGAGGATTTTTGCCAGGCCCCAAAACCCTCACAAAATTAACAGTTGGCTGTGGCAAAACTGAGGCCACAGTAGAGCTTGGAGTTTAACCGTTGGTCTCTTAGTGTTTCATCCTGTGGTATTTCCTTAATACAGTGACACTGTAACACCATCATTATTGATTGACTGATGATAATTTCTTAGCTAATGAAGACAAATTCATTAGAACAATAGATTACACTGTTTCTCAGAAATGTTCTCCATTTGCTATCCTCTCAAATTAAAACTCAATATTTTAATTACTTCCCCTCCAAAATTAAAAGCTAGGGGTAACTTCCAGCCATAAATTTGGTCATTGTTGAATGATTTTTGCAAAGATAGATGCCTATGGCTTCCGTTGGGAATACCTTATTTTCATCATCTCTGAAGATCAGATCACAAAACAAAATTCAAGTATCTAGAATTATTAATTTAAGCCACACTCATCTAGCCAGCTAAAGAGATTTGAATACCAGTATGAATTTTAAATTGCTGAGAGCTTCAGATATTCAGAATCAGGGAAATTTGGCCATGAACAATAATGCCTGGTTATAGATTTAGATAATTGTCTTTAAGTACCTCAAAATACTATGTTTATCTCTGGTTTTATACTAGGATTCCTCATCTCGTCTACACTAATCTGAGCTTCAAACACAGGGCAAATTTTAGGATAGCATGGTCCACAACAGAATGTCAGTGATTGGTTTTGAACTGTACTGCTTGCTCAGGACTGCAAATTTATTTAGTGTTCCAGAAAATTCATGGATTCCAGAGCTTCCTTCTATGCCAATTCTTTCCTGATCAAAAAATATACTAATATGTTCTATAGATTGGTCAAGTATTCCTTCACTTCAGGATTACCCCACCTCCATCCCACATCCCCTCTGACACATTCACCAAGCACAAGGCAGTGACATGGGTAGCCTGTGCTCAGTGGCCAGCAGGCTGCTGCCAGGATGAAGGAGTATGTTTGCTTTTCCATCTGTGAGGGCACTCATTTGGCCTTATCTCCTCTGTCCAGATGCTGATTTTCTCCAGCTTTGTAGGAAGCTGATAATCTCGGACCATTTCACATTCTGTCCAATTTAGTTGAAATTGGCCTGTGGATTCAGAAGTTATTAGGAGGAAAATCAACATAAAATGCAATCACATTCTCTTCATTTTTTGCTAATTCATTTCTGCAGGAAACACAGCCAGCCAGGGAATGGTCTCCAAGTCTTTCCTTCTGCATTTATTTTCACAGTGAAAATACCAACATCAGCCATGAGACACACTCATGAAGGTGAGAGTCCCAGTGAACAACAGCAGAACAGGCAATGCTTCCTGTGTTTGGCTGGCCACCATTGCTAAACTTGAAGACCCAAGAATGGGATGTATTTGTAATTTGCTGAGCAGGAAGCAATGAACAAGCAAAAGACTTGTGCTCTGAGAATCAGCTTCTCATCTCCCTCGTCTGCCTTTACAGTCCAGTTGTTCAACTCTTCCTCCTGTATCATGAAAAAAAAATCTCCCTAAAGCCAAAGTGATTAATGCTGGGAGCAGAGATTACTCCTTTAATTCCAAAATATCAGCATGGCTCTAAGTGCAGAACAAGGCCAAGGAAAGGACCACGGGAATTTGTACTGTCACCCATGTTAGTCTTGATCCAGTCTTTGAAATGGAAAGCCACCAGCTGTGGTAAGAAATTTAAGGAGTACAGAAGATGTAACTGAGCACAGGAGAAAGGGTGTCCTGAAAGGCTTTTTATTTCCCTGTGTCAGCACTGAAATAGGGATGTGATAGCAGAAAATAAACTTACATTCTTCTCTCCAACACACTTGGAGAATAGGCATTACTTTTCCAATGGAGAGAAGAAAACTACAAGTAAATAACATCAGTTCTTATTTACTTCGGATTTGAATTTCTATAAATTCTTTAACATTTGCAAAGCAACCTTATGCAATTAATCTATCACAGAAGACTGTTTACTCTTCACTAGTAACATTAAACTCTCAGTGACATATACTCAGGCCTTTGGACTTCCAGTCAGCTAACAGGTCTTGATTTATTTTTACATGCTGCAAACACATCTATTTAATTAGAAAAACATGTCTGAAATTTTAGTCAACATGAAATCAACTTTCTTTTTAAATAAATGATTCAAAAAGTGCTTGGGAAAACAGCTAGCACTTTGACTAAAATTAGTATGAACTATACTATTTGTATTGCTGCAATGCCAATAGCTGCTAGTGGTGTGTGGTAGGAACCCCATGTGCTAGCTGGTGTAGTACTAAAAAGACAAACGTGTAGATAGGAAGACAGCCCTTGAGCCAAAGCACTCAAAACACAAAACAGAAGCCTCCAGCTGCCTATGGGCAGGCACACAACACTGTCCAGGGAATTGCTAGGACAACAGCAAGCACTGTGCTGTACCATGTGCCAGAAGGACATATCAGCTCACTGCAGGGAAGCCTCATGTTCCCATATGCATGGGACCATCTTGTGCTTGCAGCACTGTAGACCCCGTAGAACTCACCCACACATTTCTCTGCTGACCATTTGCAGGTAAGCCGTTATAATTATTACTCTCCCACACTAAACACCCAGACTTCAGGTGTGTTCATTGATTCATGGTCCATGTGATTTTTCTAGAGCAACTAGTCATATGAATGACCAGGTTTTTGGAAATGCAAGATGTCTGGCATGCTAACTGGATCTTCTGATCATACATGAAATTTCCCCCTCTATGACATACACCAAATTAGAGATAATGAAATCCCCTACCCACTTGTCAGTATTATACACTAAGAAGTTTTAAATTTCTTTAATTAGCTTATCCACAAAATGCTACTGCAATGCTCATACTATGACACTGTTCAGCTCCGCATCTATATTTTGATTTGCACTCACTTGATGATCTCTGGAGGTCCCTTCCAACGCCTAACATTCTGTGATTCTGTGATCTAAATTATGTTTTATGGCATAACAAATTACACCTCTCCATTTTTAAATATATGTGGGTCTATGATAGAAGGTAATTTTTTCTTCCTGCTCTGACTATCCCTTATTTAACTTGACCACTACGGCTAGTTCCCCAACTATCATTTTGACTTTCAAAATTTTGGGTTGGTTCCTAAGCTAGAGGTTAATTTTCTGAATGTTAATTGCTCATTTTCATTTTCTTCCTAATTTTTCTCCTTTGAGATAGATAGAATAATAGATGAACAGAACAAAACTCTTTTGCATGGTAATTCT
This sequence comes from Merops nubicus, assembly GCF_000691845.1. Lineage (NCBI taxonomy): Eukaryota > Metazoa > Chordata > Aves > Coraciiformes > Meropidae > Merops > Merops nubicus. The sequence continues at coordinate 43,392 of NW_008626734.1, read as the reverse complement.
GTACACTTGTTGAAGTAGACACTAATTCACTTTTCTCAATATCCATTTTTTTTCCAGTATTAGAGCTCATTAAATACAAGTGGGAGGAAGCTGACCTTCCTCACAAAAAATAAGGCATGAAACTGAAAAAGTTAGACCTCTATGTATTTTTCATTTGAACGTATTTAATAAAGTTATGGAGAACATAGTAGTTCATTTTAAATTTACTTAGTGTTTGTGGATAGAGCTGCTTGCAAGAAGAATCTGATTTCTCCTTCTGCAACCAGGTGCCTGTTACAAAGCTCATTGTGCCACATGCTGTTTAATATCTTGACAATTACAAATAAGATTAGCCCCGTCACAAAGACAACCACCTACATGTTGGTGCAATCTGAATTTTCTAAATGAAAGTGGTATTTTATGGCTTTATTAATAATAAAGATGTGAATCTTGCTTACATGAGCGCTTCTGTTGACTTGAAAGGGGAATGCAAAGAAGTTAGGAACAGGTCCAAGAAATCAATGAATTAAGATGTGCAAGCAAATATCCTGCCATCATTTTATTAACACTGGAACTAATTATTTGACCAGAATATAGAAGATGCAAAAGTTTTAACACTCCCAAAACTAGAAAATAATCTAGATAGACCTGATTCTGAAATTAGACACAGAAGTTCCTTTCACATTTAAGAGTATATTTCTCTACAAATGTCAAAGGACAGAGAACCTTTAATCCAGTGAAAGCCTTAAGCATGTGCTTAACTTCTGCACATTCACTTTATTAGGCTTGGATAGGGTAAATCACAGTCTTTAAGGTAAACATATATTTATGTGCTTTCTGGAGTTGGATTTTAAAAGGCATTTCTATTTATCCAATACTTACCTTCCCACTTCCTTTTTTCCTATGCCCCTTTATAGCACAGACATAAGGGACAGAGTTATGGATGACATAACAGGAGCCTTAACTCTGCATTTCATGACAGCTGTGAATTTTTAAATCACAGAATTTAATTAATATAAGGAGTTCATTTTCCCACTGAGTATACAACAGCTGGATGTTATATACAACAATTTATTTACTTACTGAAGACAACTTTAGTATGTTCCTTGAGATTTTACTTCTTACAAGAGTTTAGGTCATTTCACTAGCAGTAGAAATACACTGTGATGCACCACGACCCAGCATCACCCATATGGAAATTGAGCCCCCTCCAAATCCCAGCACTGCCCTCCCAGCTCACATCTCCAAATTGCAGTGGGAGGCACACAGAGATAGCTACTCGGGTTGTTTTTTCACAGTTCCAAGAGTTGTTTCTCTCTGCTTTCAAGCATGATACAAAATTAACATTCAGATGGCTGCGCAAAGACCAGAATCCAAAGCCAATTAGAGAGGGATGATGTAAGGCTGCCAATTTACAATTACCACACCACCTGCAACATTTATAAATATTACCTCACAAAATTCCTGTGTCTGTAGCTAAATCCTTAGATTTCACTCTTTTAAAATGGATCACATATGTTCCCTGCTTCTGTGATTTGACAAACAGTTTTATGTGAAGCAAGCCACTTTAAAATAGTTTGGTATTTAAAACATTTGACAAGCAGGACTGCTCCTAATATTTTACTGGTGTAATTAAGAATCATGAAAAGCTACCAAACTTATGGTTAACTAAACAGTATGCCTAAGCACCAGGAAATATTTGACAACCCAGCACAGAGAAATGAAATCCTACAGTATAAGGGACTGGAATCTAAGTGATATATAAAGGTATCAGCACCATATCTATATTAAAATGAAATTTTTATCCTTATCTTTGGTTTATATTAATATCTACAACATTAACAATGTTCTTGGTCTTTATTAATGGTGATAATAATGATAGTTTCCTGATGGTATCAGATAAGCTCACCAAATCAAGCTGTTGCAACCTACCAGTTCTGTCAGCCCACACGAGCTTTGGTTTCAAAATATCTCCAACACATATTTGCTGGAAAACTGTCAAATGAAATCACTATTTCTACAAGCAGAATATGATGTAGTTCTGCAGCAAGCAAACGGTATCCAAGCCGGTTCTTTTAGCCCTGCACAGGTGGAGGAATGTTGAGGAAGCCATACAAAAACTCAAGCTGCCCAAGGTATTTGCTTGGACAACAGCTACAGTAACTTACATAGGCACCTCTTCTCAGGTTTTTGTCCTCAGCATTCAACTGACAGATGGTAATTTGACCCCAGGAAAGTACCCTGGACCATCTTCTTCCTAAATACAGGAGATGGACTTAAATATGAAGACAGTGGTAAAAAAAATTCATGAAATGTTGCGATTATTCCACAGACACCAGTATTGGTAATGATATTTTAAAATCTTCATCTCATTGCACTCCACTTCCCTACAACTGTAACAATGTAAGGATTATTAATCTCCCTGGGGCTGTATCTTCAATGATGTGGACAGGCACGCAGTAAGATGCAAGCACAGCTCATGATGCTGTCAAGCCCATCTCTGGTTGTCAATAATAACATAGATATGTCTGATTTGCCCTGTGTCAATAACTGAATGAGGAATCAATGACACACAGATTGCATGGTGGGGCTAAACTCAGAGATTACTTATTTATTCTTTGGTTTAATTTTTTTTTAATGTTAAAAACCAAGTGGGAGTAAAAGCAACTATCAAACTCAGATAAATTCTACTGCTTATTTCAGTGGCTCAGCATGGACATGAAACAATGACCTGGCCTCTGACTTTAGTTGCACCAGCATAAATCATGAAAGGACACCACGTGAGCTCAGGGGAACTACTCAAAATTCACACTAATACACAGCAGAACTTGAACTTGCCCAATCGTCATCAAAAGTAATTGCATTTCTCTACCTCTTTCCAGTCACTCTTCTTCTGTCTCTGTTGTCTGAAACCTCTACCTGAAATGTCTTTCATGTCTGTCTTCTCATGTATCTACCTCTACTCAGGATGAAAAAAATAAGTCTGAGTAATCATACAGTCTCCTCCGCCTGCCATACTTGAATCAAAATCATTCTTGAAGCACATGCCAGTTCCAATTTATCTTTCTGGATCCAATTTCAGATGAAACATCTATCATTTTGAAGTTTCCACAAGTATTTACATTGAACGGTTTCACCTGATTGCCTATGGACTCAACTAGGATGTACATCCATGCCACATGGTTCATTCAGGAGGATTTTCATAAATACCCTAAACTCATAAAAATCCTAAATGTAACCAATTACTGTTTGTGGGACAAATTTCCATGTTTAAGCTTTTGAGGACCTCCTCTTCTAAACTTGGTGTTTTCTCTTCATCAGGGAAAGACTGCCTCCAGTCACACCTTGGTGACCTAAAATTCTTACGTGGGAGGGCTTAGAACAGGTGATTCTTGATAATGAAATATTTTACGATACAAGTGTTCTTTAAATTGTAACATCCTCCAGAATACCTTGCTTCTTATCCCAAAATAGCAACAGAGAGATGAAAGACTTCTTAGACATCAAATAACCCCCAAAGAGTAAGTCAATTTCTTTTTTGTGATGAAATACTATGAAGTGTGAATGGCAGTGTGATACCCTTGCAGGAAGGCAGAGTCAAGCCAAAGGGATAAAAAAGTAATAAATTACAGAAGCAAACTGAAAATACAGACACAAGGATTTCAGCTGTATAAATCATGGCAACTCCAACAGCAGTATGCTGATTTATTCTTTCTGTGAACCTCACCAGTTAAGCTCTGCTAGCTCACTCACAGAATATACAAAGAAAATGAAAATAGAGAGGTTAATAGCAACCCCGTTTCTCACCATGGTGTGCCCTGGTATCGGTTACTAAATCTTCAACCTCATCCTGAGGTATGAAACAAGAAGAATGGTGTCAGCCCTCAAGAGGCAGAAGCTGCAGCTGTGATAGGAATGAAACAAGGAGTGCCAGTGTGACCAGGCTTGCCTTCTCCCTGTCTTCTCTCATCTCTGGCATTTGCAGGCAGAGTCAGCGTCAGATTTATGGGGACCTCAGGCAGAGGTTAAGGTAGGGGCCCTTCTCCCTTCCCACATATTAGATGACTCTCAGCACTACCCAATTTAGCATGGTATGACTCCCTGCCCATGTCCTGGGCCCTTGGGCAATTATTCTGAGTATTTACCTCTAAAGACAGCCCTCTCTACAGGTCTGCAGGAGAAATTCACCTGTTCTGATCCAAAAGCCTGAAGGTATTTGGCTTTATTTCTCAAATTGGCATATGTGTCCTTCCTTGTCTTCTTCAGTATCTCCAACTATTTTGCTGCCCCTCCCCTGTTCCACTCCTGTGGATGTAGTAATACCAAGGTTTAAAATCAGAAATAGCAGCGATCAAAAGAGTTCTCAGATCATCTCACCACCCTCCTGATCATTCCCCAGGGTACCTTCCCCAAATTTGTTCAGTCCTGTTCCCTATGACTCTACTAATAGGGCTTTCAGCGGCTTCCTTCAGTAGACAGCTCCATGGTGTTATATTTCTGAAACTTGACTGTGGCTATTATTTTGCCTAAAGGAGGAAAATTAGGAATTCTGCTTTTCAGTAATTTTCTCCTCCATTACTAGAAATTCTAGCCCTAAATTTCAGTTGACCCTCTAGGTCACTATTAATCAACCTTATGTATCATTTGAAACTCCAAGACATGCTCTTCATCTTTCCAGTCTAGTGTTTTAAAGTCCAGAAGTGGTTTGGGTTTTTTTTTTTTAACATAAACATAGTAAATACAGCACAGCAGAACATGATAGGAGGATATCATATTCTTGACTAGTACCACTGGTCACTGTCAAACACTGTCAAAGAATTACCCAAGCCTGAGCTTAGAAGCCAGGGAATAGGGGATCCAAGAGGCTTTCCTGGGAGTTAATGAGAAATCATGTAGCAATAGCCCAACAAAAAACCAAGTAGGTACATAACAAAGGAGGCCAAATTCTGCATTGTCTTACTCCCTATACATGTTCTTTGGGCAGGAAGTGTGCTTCTCCATCTAGCACAGAAATCTAATCTCCATTTAACTTTACTAAGTGCTAAGCAGATCAGAACACATAACTACTAATAAGTAGGATCCATTTAAGTTTTGCCAGAGTAGGATATATATGGAGGTAGCATCTCTTCCCTCTGATATCACCATAGTGCTATGTCTTCCAGTGGTAAATCCTATTCTGAGCTGAGCACCAGATTCCCTTCCTAACTGTGGTATCAGGAAAGCTTTGTTCACCCCAAGCCTTTGAATATTTTGCGTGCATTCTCACACCACATTTCAAGTGTGGTTCATAAGCAGTGCTTGAAATGGTCATTATTACAATAAACAGGGACTGAGCATGAAGACTATGTACCCTGTGCCCTCTCCTCACACCCAGACAGATTTTTCAGGTTATTCTCCCAAGGCTCTACAGACAGGCATACACATTTCTTGAATGGGGATGAGTGACGTGTCTGAAGATTATGTCATTTCTTCTGCAGAAGAAATGTATTTCTAATTGGTCTATCTGTAAAATAAGGAGCCCTCAGGACTAACCTGGAGTGACTTCAATGTGTGCTAACAGTATTATTCACGGTTCTCATACCTTGGCCCTCAGCTTTGTAGTGACAGAGCAGACTCCACAGTTCTTGTTTACGCTGCTATAAATCTGGTGATCAGCTTTTTGCATGTTCTGAATATATTTCATAAACTATTAGTACTGTTGCAGGAGTTAAAAAAAAAAAAAGGCTTTCTCATAGCCCTATCAAATGTCTGAGTCTGAAATATATTCCAAAGGCATGCCTCAAAGCCTCCACTCCAATACCTGGGCAAAGACATGGACACTTGAAAATAATACAGGATCAGGTGAGGGGGTACACATCTGGCCAGAGATTCAGGGGGTGATAATTTTCACTGATGCATGAATTTCGGCTCTTACCTCAGGCAACTGATCTCCTATCAGCTAACTGTGAAAATTGGTCACATATGTCTCCTGAACTCTTCCATTCCCACGATTTGACAGGGTCCTGCACACAAACATCTCCTCTGACTCTTTTTAACTTGCCTTACAAATATTTTATCCAAATGACAGAGGGTGACCAAACAGCTTAGGGCAGTTTAGGATAGGGTTTGGTAGAAAATAGGACATGTAATATAATCATATTAAGAAAAGGGGAATTTTAATGACATGAGAGGAGCAATTTCCTTCCAGAGAGGTGGTATAAGTCTTCTCAAAAAGGCCAAATCAAAGCCAGACCTGAGGTCAAGGGGAACTGAAGGTCATTTTGGATGGAGTTTTGAAGAACCTGATAAGTTGAAGATGTCCCTGTCCACAGCGGGGGGGATTGGACTAAATGATTTTTAAAGGTTGCTTTGAACCAAAGCCATTCTATGGTTGTATGAAGTTATTATACCTTTCTTAGATGACACTTGGCATTTTTCAGGGGCTAGGTTGGTCAAAACACAGCAAGCAATTTACTAGGATCTGTGTGCTGCTGTGTTGTTCATAGTATTATTACTATTGTAATAATTCTGTTAACAAAGCTGCAGAAAAGAGGTATGTTAACTCAAGACTGGTTTTGCACAAAAAAAAAAAAAAAAAAAGGAAGACCCCTAAAAAGCATGTTTTTATCAGCACAAGAAGAAATAAAAATATTCTTTTTAAAGTACAAAAAAATAGAAATTTAAAGTTATTGTTAAAGCTATTTTCTGCAGGAGCCAAGAAAGATAATCTGATCACAGTGAGCAGAGCCTGGCTAGGGTGAGCCCACTGGAGGTGCCTAGGACAGTTCTTTTTCTTGGGGGCATCCTGGCTGAAGAAGGGCCATGCACTATTCCCACCAGCTTCAAGCCACCATCACTTCTACCACAGTCCATTTACCCCTTTAACAGAGAGAAGGGTCATGTGCAGAAAGAGACCACTGCCCACTCTTGAGAATGGGATCTAGATTATTAGATAGTCTCTCTCTCTTGGAATAATAAATCATGTTTCTCTATGTTGTTTGCTATTGCTGAATACCTCCAGTGTTCAATATTTCAAGTACTTAGGTTGGTCACAGCCCATACTGATTTTCTGGAAGTAGTTTCATTCACATTATACTTGTACAAAAACATGATTTATTTTAAATGTCAGGAGTAAATTATAGTTTTACAGATTCTGTAGAAGGTTTTTCTTCCTGACAAAATAAATTATTCTTCCCCCAGAATTACCAGGTTTCCTCAGGTCTTGGCTTTCCTCCTCTTTATTTAGAAAGCCACACATATGAGTACACTAAATATTTATGAATATAATTTATGAGCCCTGTTGCCTGTTTCTTGCCAAAAGTAAGAAGCTGGCCTGTGTGTGGCCTGAAGAATGCTAACTATGACCAGACTGAAACCACAGAGATGACGGCAACCTCACAAACATTGGGAAAAAATGTCTAAAATTTCCATATATGACATAGAAAATATGTCCTAAATAATAAGGAAACATACATCATCTCTAAGCTACCCAGGCTGTTAATTCAAAATAAAAGATGATAAGAGAAGTTAAGCACAAAATGTTTGTCAGCAACGTTACAAAGCACATAGAAACTGAAAAAAAAAAAAAAAAAAACAAAAAACCTGGCACTATTTTCCTGGCTGAACTGATTTATTTTGCTTTGGTTTATTTGCTTGATGGTTTCCTTGCTATCTTTAAACAAGGTGATTTGGGATTCCACTCAAAAATTAAAAATAGTCTCTCCATTGAGTGTATGAGAAGCTGGGTCAGGCCTTGAGAAAGAATGCAATACACTCAGGTGACCCCTCAAGACTCTTCCAAAACAGCCTCCTATTGCACACAGGGAGCAAATCCTGCCTCTGACACCTAGCACAGCCCCTCAAATGCTGCTCAGATTTCTGGAGAACAAAAAGCAGTTAGTCTTTCATCATTGCAGACTATCCCAAGTAGTGGTTTTCAGTTCTTCACAAGCAAAAGTTAAAGATATCCTAGAAAAATACAGCACAGTCAGGAACAAGTCACTAGTATTTGTGCTTCACAATAAGAAAGGATATCAGATTCATATCCCAGAAATTACAGAAACAAAGCTTTGCACAGTGTCCTTGGTATTGTCTTAGGTTTATCAAGTTAGAAACCCACCCAGCCAACTTTTTGATATAACTGAAGCCAAGAACTGAAGATATTTAAAAAACTAAGTAAAACCCAAAATAAAATGTTTGGTTTTGAATTTCAAAATAATCATTCCTTAGTTTAACATGGTGAGTGGAGCTGAAAAGACAGTGATAGGGAGTAGGCTTTTTTGAAGCAATTGTTTTCTCTTTCCCATTGGACGTTGAATGGAAGAAACACCCTCTGGCATCAGACAGTTCCCCACTTCACATTTACTAGCTTCACTCATTTCTTGAAATGAGGAGTTCCTGCCTTCTTGCCTCTAGTGTACAATTTACAGTGTAGCTCACATATTTATAACCAGGTCACTTTTCATGCTCCCCTAGGTGCTGCGTATTAGCCTGTTTTATGAGGTTTTGGTAAAAAGCAGCATATCCTATAAATCCAAAGTTTGAAATCCATGAGGACTTACCAAATATCAGTTTGAGGATTCAGAAACTTTGCTAGATAGCAAAATTTGCTGCCAGTACATACTGCACCCCTAATTAAGAGAACTTTCTTGTTTACACAGTGGTTAAAGGAAATTCCTAACCGTGTGTTCTGTGGAAATGCAAACAATTTTCTGAATAGTGTGTTTGAAAGCTCCTAAAGTAGAGAAAGAGGTCTCTGGGCATTGAGTTCTTGTCCATATGAACAAGGAACACCTTCAGGTATGTCTCTGGTACTGTATGGATCTGTGGCCACTGTAAATGGATAATCTTCACAGGCCATTAGTTTTGGTCTTGTTAACCCACAGAATTAAACCCATGGGCACATTTAGAAGTTTATTTCAGTCTGATCTTCCAATGACTCCTCATTCTGTCTACAGGAATCCAAATATTTCCAGGGTGGATATATAATCAATTAGTCATTTTATATACAATTCATCTTAATGGAAATTCAATCAAACATCCCAGCCTTCTTAGGCAACATTCTTTACCACTGTGTCAGCCTTCAGACATGTCTTGAGGTAGAGGGTCCTTAATGAGTTTTATAAAACACTCATATGCAGTGCCTGCCACTACAAGCTGAAAAGAGCTCCTTAATTATTTCTGTAAGAGAGAAGCTATTGCAGCAGACTACATGTTACAGGTTTTCAGATCACGAACTTCATTCCTTGTTTTTAATGGGTTAAGAAATCCCAATTCCACTAGTCTACCATTCCATCCTAATTTCTTAGTCATTTATCAATGCTCAGAGCTGATGGGGACGGTTGTTGTTGTTTTAATCTAGATATTCACTTATTTTTAGATCTACTCCAAGCCTTCACTTGTAAAAGACCTAGAAAATCTATCATCTCTGTGTAGTCCAAACCTTCGCTATAGTGAAAGCAACACTCTAGCAAAATGTCTGAGAAAGAATTTAGATTTAACTGAAAAGTTAAAAAAAAACAAAACACAAACCACAGAGAAGCTCCAACATAAGCAGCTCTACATTTGCAGCTAGTTGCTTCTGATGTTTTCTCTTCCTCTAGATAGCCTCAATTAAATTTTTAGCTTTGTTTGGCTTTTAAGTGGCCCATATAAGCATTGGATCTGATTCATTGCAAAACATCACAAAGTTCATAAATAACTGTCCTCTCACATATTTGATGTGGTATTTCCGTGGGGTGTGCTGCATTGTCATTCATGTGCAGGTTGCAGCAAAAGAGTGCTGTGAACTTTTGTTGCCCTCTGGAATAGCGAAGGCAAGGAAGAGGGAAGTAAATGCTGCTGGGTGGTCAGGGCCTGAACACCTCTTGCTATTCCCCCATCCCTGCTGGTCCTCCAGAGCCAGCTACACTAGGGACCTGGGGCAAGCACGTCCCCCCAGCGGGTCAGAACAGTCTGCACCAGTCCTCAAATCTGCACCTATGCTTGCTCAGAAGTCAAAAAACATCAATATCCACCCAATCTGCAAAGGCACCTGGTGGGGAGGAGAGCTGGCACAGATCTCCTTCGTACAGGCAGACTGGGGCCCTGCAGGACCAGCACCTTTGTCTCCTGAGCTCAGCATGTCAGCCTTGAGCCTGAAGGACGAATTGCAATATGAGCAGAAGATGTGGGTCATGAATTTATACCTGCTCAAAACCACTCACACATCTGTGCTTCATCCTGGACTGCAGCTCAATCCAAAGCCAGGGAGATCCCTCAGCTCTGAAACACTAGCAAGAGCCACAAGCCACCCTCTGTATGGTTCTGTACTGCCTTTCACCCAGAGATCTTAAACCAATGTGCTGGCATTAAGTCTCATAAACTGCTCAGGGAGTTAAATAAACTTTTTGTTATACACACACTTTATACCAGAGCTTACCTTAAGAGAGTTTTTCTAAGTGCTTGTGCCTGCTGACCTATGCAAGAGCAGCAGTTGGTATGAATATGCTGACATCCTGAAATGCTGCTTCTTACAGGTAAGTCTCAGTTTAGTTTTCCACAAAAGCTATATATGGAAAAACATGTACTTAACCATGCACAGTGTGCTTTAAATATGTTGCACGCTCAGGAGCACGCATGAAATAAGACATGTCAGCTGGATTGTTTCAAGCTTTGTAAGACAGCCAATACATTTGTGAGTAAGGTAGATTTTGGGGATAAATTTTAAGTATAATGAAAATTGATCAATCCTGGTTTAGATTTTAGACACTGGGCAATGTTGGACATTTTGTTAGCCTTTTAACTGACAGTTGGAGGAAGGGTACTTTGATTTTCCCACAAAATCTCTTTAAAGCAGTCCATGCTCAGTCAGTTGAGCTGATGCTGTGCACTGTTATGGAGTTAGACTAAGTTTAACTCCTGAATTAATCTGCCACCCGTCAGAGAAGGGGCCATTAGATTCACTTTACTTACTCCTGTAAAACACAGGTGATATTTTTGGCATTGTTGCAAGCCAATCTGCCTGCATTGCAGAAACTCCCACCCATTCATGGAATCAAATGTTTTCTTTTTTTAATTTGAACACCACAAAATTTGCTGAGGCTTCAGTTCTGACTACTCTGAAACTCATAATTTTGTCATTGGCTTTACAAGGACCCTAGAACAGAGGTATTCCAGTGAGTGCACCCTTGGCCATAGATGGACAACTTCTAAGGCAGCGTACAAAAAGCCAGTCTATCATGCATAGGCTTTAATTCTCCCTGCAGACACTCTGGAAAGCCATTATAGATCCATACTCAGAAAGATGTTGAAAGCCATTTCCCTCAGCCACTGAGAAAGCTCAGTTCAATAAAAAGCTAAAGTTATGTCAGCACTGCTCAAGGGCTATATTGAAGTCTTGGAAACATTAAAGGCCTATTTCTTATATATGTTCAAATGTGGTCAAATCTGTGGGTGTCCTAACTTAATGGACACTTTGCCTCCATGTTTAGCAGCATATACCTCACCTGCCCACTCAGCAGCCCACCCTAGATGGTAGGAATGGACTTCACAGCATCATCCTGGCCACAGTTTCCAATCTTCTTTCACTCAAGTCGTATCTTTTATTTTATTTTTCTGCATTTGCCTTAACCTTAAAATGGCACAAGCCCTCTGCACAGCTGTGGAGCATTTAAGGATTTTGTCGGTGCTAATATGTGCAGGAAATCTTCTTCAACAGACTTAAAGTTTGAGTATAAACTTGCCAGATACCCTGGTTTAGCTTCAAAAAGGCAGAGTTTTGGGTTATTTTGGGCCTCAGGAACCACACAGCACCAAAACTGCCAGCATAAGGCAGAAAAACACTTACAAACACTGAATGGAGAGAGGAAGCCACAGAGCCATTTTAGAAGTGCTCCTGCCACGACAGCGAAGGCCCCTAGATACAGCCATCTGCCTCTTTTTACCTTCCCTCTTTGCCACACTTCCTCCCCCAGATGTTTTTCATCATTTAAGGTAGCAATTCAGGCATTCATGTAACTGACCCTAAGGAGTGTGCTGCATGTGATTAGCATCAAGCCACGAAAGAACAAAGAAATGCAATTAATATCTGTTTAAATAAAAAACAGATTAGATCAGATTAAACATATTAGCAATGGGCAAACCTCAGATGATTTGAAGACCGGACTTGGGCTGGAAAAGTGTTTGGGAGTGCCAGTACAACCCAGATCCTATCCAAAGTTTCTGAAGTTTCCAACCAAGAAGGCTGGAAAGCACAAGGAAAGCTCTTCTGTATGATGCTTTGCACTTCCTGCTCTCCAATTCGTCTGGAAAAAAAACAGACACTCTCATGGTATGTTGACTTCTGGCACCAACACCTCTGATCCTGCTCAGAACAAGAAAATACTGAGGGTAGAGTTGCCTACTCACTAAGTAGGGGTTTAGTTAAACATACTTGCTATAGTTTAACAGATTTCAGGGTCAATTGGTTTGTTTGGTTTTGTTATGGGTTGAATTGATTTCTAGGATTTAAGGTATAAACAATGATCACCAATTCTGTTATCCCACAGATACCCATCATGTTGAATGTTCACCAAACAGAGCATTTTGAACAACCCCTCTTCACAAAAATGTCACATTTGTTGATGGAAGTTAGGTTGTCAGTATTCGGATTTCAACAACATTTTTGTCAACATCTGAAACTGAAACATTTTGACCAACTCATAAAAGTGATTGCAAATAATAGCAAAAGACTTTTCCCTAGCAGCTTGCAGATCTTGCCTGATCTGTCACTAGGAGTGGGCTTCAGCTCATCTCTGAAGGTTTGGGCATTTACATATATTCATTCCACACGCACCCCGATATCTTAGTTTGAATATATGGATTTTGTGTGTAGGTATTTGTTCCTTGGTTACAGATTTGTCAGGATTTTACATGTCATTAGTCCCAGAGACAGTCAGACACACAGCTGCCAGCTCAGCTGGCTCACACCAGTTTTCTCCTGCATACTTCATTACTTCTCTCCTAGTTGTGGGCTGAGCCTCCTCACGTGGGCATAAGCATCCCATCTGCAGAGCTGGAAATAATATTTTTCTGGCACAGGTTTGAGAGATCACTACAAAACCCCAGACCTACTCTAGTGTATCAACATTTGCCTTAACTGTCAAATGTCACAAGCTCTCTGCACACCTGCAGGGCTCTTAGAGGGTCCTGTCAAGGCCATATTTCAGGATCTGCACCACCATTATTAATGTGGGCCTGTGACCTAAGCTTTCAAGCAACATATCCTAAGATATGTTCTTAGCTAAGATATGTTTCCTAGTTCATCAGAACCAACCTTCTTTACTCTTGTTCACATCTACTATTTCTACATGTATAATAGAGTTCCCAAATTAACTTTATATCCATCAGAAAAAAAAAGTATTCATTAAAAAAATAAAGTGACACTTAGCATACTTCTTTGAAGAACTGTATTGGGTCCAGCTGCTCCCTGACATGACCATCTCCTGCAGTTTTCTTTTGCATCCACTCCAATGAAAGTAAAAACTCTGGAGCAAAAATACTGTATCTAGAAAGGAAAAACAATCCCTCAATGCCTGAATCATGAACTGGATTCAGAAATTTCCATATAAGAATGGTCACTCCAGAAAACATATTTATAGTGAAATAACAAGTGGAGGCTGTTGGGGATTAAAAGTGTATACATGCATCACGATGTAATTGTTTCCCACTTCCATTACCATTTTCACAGTCTTTAGCTTGAAGAAATGAGATCAGAGGCAGTCTGGGCCTCTCCTGTTGGACTGGTCGAGCTAACCTCTGGAAAGTAACCATGCAATACACACTGTAATTTGCTTTCAGATTGGACTAGAGCACCACTAAAGCAGACATATGGGGCCAGATCCTCAGCTGGTGTGAAGTAAAATAGCTCCACAGAAGTTAACTTATGGCAGCTGAAGATCTGATCTATGGTGTTAAGTACACTGCTAAAGCTTCAGCCATTGGGCAAAAGTGATTTATCACCTCTTGCCCAAATATTTATTATTCATGACTGGATTGCACTTCCTTTCCTTACAACTAGCACCCTCCCCAAGAAAGAGCCCTACTGAGATCTCTGATATATGTGGAAAATAAAAGAAAGACTCAACAGGAGGGGAGCAGGATCTTCAGTACTAAAAAAGTGAATGCTCAGAGCTCTCAAATCCTAGCCCTTTTAAAAACAAAACAAAAATCCCTCTCTCGCCTGAAGCCTACCCTCAGAAACTTTTAAAAATATGGTTTGTCAAACATTTTGGGTTTTATTTCTAATGAAATGCTAATAAAAATGTGGAACAGTAATTTATTTTGTGGTGCTGCACTCAAAGGCTGAGAATACTTGGTAGCTGTGTGTTCAAGATGAATTGCTGGGAAATGCCTTTAAAATCTGTCCTGTCCTTTACCTATTTAGATTTATACCACCTCAGACATTAACAGCCCTTAGGTGACTTCTTAATGCCAAATGTAAATACAAAAACAAGAAGAAAATGTTCTCGTGCATTCATATTTACCTTTCCTGGCAGAAGGCCACTTCTGTCACTCACAGCTCAGACTGTTCTCCTTTTAATTTGGCATCAATTCCATGGCTGCTGTTAATAGTATTATTGGTGTTGGAGGTAAGCCAGACACCATACTTTTCTAACCAATTTAGCCAATAAAATGGATTATTTTGTTAGTTAATATGTCACTTCTTGGAAAGATTAATCTTTACTAGCATTTTTACAAATATTCTTGGTTTATGTCTTACGCTTTCTCATTACCCTGCATCAATATCAAGGCTTCTACAGGAACTAATTAGGTTTTGGTACGTTCACAGAAAAATGATAGTTCAGCATTGAGCAGAATTTTCATTTTGACACCTCTTTTTCCTCCAGAGATTAAAACAGAGTGAATGTTTCAACTCTGGGTTGATAAGTTTTCTTGTCTTATTCCTACAATCCTTTCTCCCTACAAAGCATCTGTTCTGCCTGTGTAAAAATCAAAAAAGACACAGTAAAACTAACAAAGCTGGTTTCTCAACAGGCACGCACCCCGTGTCCCTGCTCTGCAGTAACTCCAGATCTTTGGCTTCACTCTCACCACCATTCTGTCTTCCCTTCCCTGGCTTTGAGCCATTAGCTCCATCCTTCTCCTCATTAAAACCTGAGCAAATGGTATGCTCAAAACAAGGTGTATGTGTTTGAGCATACCATACAAGTCAAGTTTGGTGAGCTGGAACATTGAAGACTAAACGTTTGAACACACTCTACAGATTTTCTTTCCTGAACTGTTTTTCCTTCTTTGCACTTCTATCAGTCTTCAGAGTTTTAAGAGCTCATGTCCGAGAGCACTTCTGCTCTGTCTAGAGAAGTTAAAAACAGCCAGCAGGTTCAGCCATTATTCCGTGTGGCCTGGAAGGTGAGCAGATGAACAGGCCGGGATATCACCTTCTCTTAAAGAGGAGCTAGAGAATACAGGGCAGAGAACAAAGCATGAAACTTTTCATAACCATGTCTAACAAAAATGACACAAAAATCAGATGGATAAAATATGTTATATTTTAACAACAATCCTACAAACAAAAAAAAACCCAAAAAAAACATTACCTCAGAAATATTCATTATTTCCTGTGCTGGACTGCAAAAGAAATAGAACCAGCTTGTATGACAAACCCTGCATGTTCATTGACAGTCTGGCTTTACCTTTAATACAGCTTAAATCAGCAGCAGAATAAAGAAGGCTGCAGGGAGGCATTGGACATAAACTGGGTAATCATATCTGGCCCTGGAAACCATACCTTCAGCAGGGCAATCTTCAGTACCTACTGCTGCCTCCCTATACAGATTCAGGTGGTTAAGTGCATTTCTGGGTCTTGAATATTTTTTAAGTGAAACATGGTCAACTTTATGGAGTTTAGGTTAACCACTTTTATTTTCTTTAACTGCAGTCATCTGTACCCCAACACCCTGGTTTGATCAGTGTTCCCTGCCCAAGGGTGAGCACACAGGACATGTCAGTGTGGGCAGCAGCCTCCCCAGCCACTGTCCTCAGGCACACAGTGGAACCACCTCCAGCTGCCTGCTGTCCACACACGCCTCTGGGCAGGAAGGGCTGTGCAGGAGAAGGCACCAATGCACTGACTGCTGCCTACTCTGTTCTAATGGTGCTTGGCCAGCCACGTTAGCTGTCCCGTGTCCAGCTGATGTCACTCCAAAAACCTGTCCTCCTGAGAGCTGCTCCTCCTCCGGAGCTTCAAAAGTCCCTCAGGGCAGGCTACATAACTTGGCCTGACAAAAAATTAAACCAAAGGCTATTTCCTCTCATGTTTAGGAGTATAAACAATGACAATTTAAATCTGACATCTCTTAACTCATGGAAAGGCTTTATATAAACATGTGTTTGGTGTCTTCTGGTTTCTTTCTCAACCAAATCTTTTAGAAAGTGTATACACACTTCATAATGAGACAAGCAACATTTTCCTGCTACCATGTACTGGGGAAGTGCTTGGCATGGTATTTAATTCCAGCTTCAGTCTCTGTGTTCAAATCCTCCTGCAAACACAAGGCTGAAGCCTGGACTCCATACTTGCTGCTCCTGATGAGATGTGCCTGGAGTCCAAAGATGAAGGTTGTTTATGAGCCCCAAATCCTTGCACATGGTTTCTTGCACCACCAGCCCCATCTCAGCACAGCCTTCTAGCCTGGCTGGAAAAGATCCTCTGCACTCTGTGTTCCTTGGAAAGCATCCTCTGTTTAATAAAATGCTTGAGTTTTGTTAAGGAAGTTCAAATGGAGGCTCTGGAGTGTTTAAATGCACAGCATTAGCCATTTATGGCCAAACAGTGCAATCCTTACAGCACTCAACATTGTGAGAAGCCCCAGAGGTAACGCTCTGCATTATCCATGAGGATCCCCATTACCCCAGGCTGTGCTGTGCTTGGCTTTGCTCACCTGTCCACTTCCAAAGGGACTGGGGTTTTCCAGACTGGTTCCCATGAACCTTCTCACTAGAAAAGGTACTCACTTGATGACCTGAAATAGCAAATTGCTGGAGCTTCTTTTAAAGGTTTCAGGGGGATCTCTGTTTCTGAAAAAAATATATCAATAAATAAAAATAGAAACATCATTGAGCAATTTACTGAAATTGGAGGCTCTGATGTTTTGTAACTTGGAAGTAGATTACAGAAGCTACTTCTTTGAACACCCTTGTGTTTTCCATACTAAATAGCACTTTGTGCACATTTATGTGCTTACACCTCAAGTGCCCCAGAAAGGATAGAGCAGCAGCAAGGAGACTTTGGCTTAACCCTATGTTTCTGCATACATGGATGGGCACTGAAACCAGATGTATCCAGAAACACCCCAAAACAGAGATTAAGTTACAAAAATGCCTAGTAGTCAGCTTTCAATATAAGAAAGTAGCTCTCAAGGCAGATGATCTCACACTACCTACTTAGCAGACAGAAGTAGAGACCAGTGCAGTGGGAGAAGATAGAAATAAGTAACCTGAAGAAAGCCCTCCAGCCTGAGTAGCCTGTCCAAGAAGAACAGATGTATCTCTTACAAGAAATGGTCCTGGAGCTTGTGAGACTTTACACAAACTGCAGGTAGCCTAACACTGCCAGGGAACTGCAACTACAAAAACTCAAATTACAGCTAGCCAGAGATTTATAGGGTATCTAGTTTGCCAAATGGCTTCTAATGGGCTCTGAGGGGCTAAGAGATTGCCTCAGTCCTAAGCCTGACAACAGGCTTGCAGATAAGAGACTGGAAACCTAAACAGGAAACAGGACCACCAGCCTGACAGCAGCTCAGACTATCACTACCATAAAAAAAAAAAGTTTAGGAAGCACTGGTGGTGGTAACAGAGCCCCAAAATTTTGGAATTAATGCCTTGGAAACAAACAGGTCCTTCCCAAGGTATCAGAGAACACACAAGGATGCAAGAATACAAAGTTCAAACTGTTTTGTCCAAATCCCAAAAGTCTTACACATCAGCACTGAAATGGTATTGACACAAATAGGTGTGTTTACACCTTCTTTCAAGCCTAAAAATCAAACACTGATGTTGCATAATAACAAGCATCATCTTTCCCATCTTCACCCCATTAGATGCTCCCTCCGGTTTGCCATTTCACCTATGCTGACAAAGACCCCACAGCTATGCTCCTGGGCACCATTTCCCACCTCAGCCCTGACCAACCCAAACATCTCCAAGGCACCCTAGCAGCTTAAAGTCCTGTTCCTGCACTTTTCCTCCCAGCCCAACAGCTGCTTTCCAGCTGCTGGTACCTTAACCCCTTCCCTGCCTTGCAGAGCTTTAAAGCCCTATTAATAAGGGTGGTCTATCTGTACCATGTGTTGGTAGAACTCCTTTGCAACAAAGACCCAGTTTTACCCTCTCTGTATTTCTTGTGCACTCAAGGATATGAAATAAGGGTATGGAACAGCCTGACTTGTACAAGTCTGATAGCTGGGGGAGGAATCTGCTGTAAACTATTCCCATCTGAATATAAAACTCAGCAGAAAGCCTTAAAAAAAGCTCCTAAATAGGCAGAAGATTATACACTACATGTAGGCATGGCTGCAGCAAAGCTCTACCAGACACACAAGATGAATGTATCTCACTTTGAGAGACTGCTGAGGTTGGCCCCAGTATCCTGCCTTACTCAATGGATCTAGCAATCCTTCTGATATTTATACCTAGAAGCATGAAGTGCTCCACGCAGAACTGAAGGAAAATGCTCCAGGTTTTGAGTCTCTCTCCAACCCTTGAGGCCATTAATCATAGAATCATAGAATTATAGAACCATTAAAATAAAGTGAGATAAAATAAATTAAAATTAAAACAAAATAAAATAAATAACATTTTAGACAAACATCCCACAGCAAGCTCAAGATATATAAAGCACACATGGCACAGTGTTCCAGCTTGGAGGTCTCTATCCTCACATATTACCAAACGGCTTTAGAATTAAATATTTCTAATTTATTAACATTTGTAAGCATCTGGACAACCTGGCAACTATGGCATGGTTGGGATTTGACTCACAGACTAATAAAATCTGCAGTGAAACCTGTGAACCAAACACATGAAGTCAGATAGGGGTATTAGTTAACGTGTGCCATTGATATGTTAGCTTCGACCCCACACTGGCCACACGGTGAAGGTGTTGGGATGAAAGAGCTGAGGGCTGGCAAGCCACTCTCAAATGAGCTTCCTGAGAGATATTTAGAGGAGACAAGTACATTTGGTTGCACTGAGGGAGGTGCCTGCAAGGCACAGCAGTAGAGCACACTTCCAACCTTCACACTCTCTCTCTCTGAGGGTGTATCTCACTCTGCCTTAACATCTTGGCTTTCACTTGCTTGTGGAGGGGCTCAGCAGTTCCGCTTTTCTGATACTGTGCCCTGGCTTCAGCATCTCTGCATTTTCTGGCTCTTCCAGTGAAACATTAAAAAAACCTGAATGGCCTCTAGCAGCCCTGCACCAGGCAAACATTTGTAGTGAGAAGACTGTTTTCCAGAGTAAGCCAGACTGTAACCTTTTACACAGGATACAGTTTTGCAAGGTGCTCAGGTGGACTAGAAAAGACTATGCACATACCTGAACCATAAGTATCATATGTTGTTTTGGCCTAAAACAGGCAGGAATCCATCTTCCCGCTGCATGTGCAGCAGAAGTTTTATGGAACACCTGAATACCTCTCAATTTCTACACTCCGTTGTCTTGTCATACTGGCTACCTCCTGCCAGCCATCATTAAAAGTCTTTGCCCAGTCCATGTCCACAGCATTTCCCAAATCCCTCTACTGATGTGTTGGCAGTTGTGGCAGCTCAGTCCCCCTCAACTGAGACTGGTCACATAGAAGCAGCACCTCCATTCTGTTGTCTGCTCCCAGGGAAGAAATTTGGCCCGCATTCCCTAGAAGACCACAATGAAAAGGGGGGAGGGGGGAATAAAAAGGAAAAAAATAAAAAAAATAAATTTAAAAGGCAAAAAAAAAAAAACCAGCTAGACTTTTCAAATAGATTTTTCACAAATGTATCTCAAAAAGGTTGATTTTTACTTTCCTTCCTTGCTTCTTTTATCTTTTATTCTATCATTTTTCCATTTCTCCTTTCCTTCATTGTTTTTTCTCCCGTTTCTTCTTGAAAAGCAGAAGAAAGGAAATTCAAGAGACAGAAAAGAACAAAAGAAAGAAAACTGAACATGAAAAGCTAAATGGTAAACAATGAAACTGTACCAAGCTGTAGGAAAGGTGGATGA
>NW_008626734.1:4518-23179 GCF_000691845.1 Merops nubicus | reverse complement strand
CCGCTTGGTCAATTATTTTTAAGACTGACCATTGGGGGGAAAAAAAAATCTTTTCTACTTCAAATGATCTGTATCTGTTTTATAACCAGTTTTAGCTCCACACCTGTAGAAAATACGTTCATTCAGTAGAAGACAATTAGTCTGAATCCAGACTCTGAGGAGGTTTGTACAGTATCTCTCTCCTCTTACAAAGATTTAAAGACCAGGATAGATCTGCACAGATCCTATAGATCAGGATAATCTGTGACAAAAACAAACAGTCTGTAATATATTTGGAGAAGATTTCCATTTAGTGGACTGATAATTTTTTAACCACCCAGGTACAAACTGATCTCACCTGTGGGAAAATTAGACAGTGTGAAAAAAAAAGTGTAAAAGGTCACTTCCAACTGTCAGGGATCAAAGTGTTAAAACTGTTCTCCATCTGCACATCCACCTAGCCAGCACTGATATGGGGAGTAACCATCATTCACATTTTGGGTCATCTATTGTTACACATTATTATGAGAGCTATGGTGGTATCTAACACCATGAAAAGCTAGATCCCTGTCCCAGAGAGTGCTGGCCTCGAGAAGGGAGAGTCTGAGTGATGACTGCAGTCAGGTACAAATGCAAGGAAAGGCCTTCCAGTATCTTAGGGGGGCCTACAAGAAAGCTGGGGAGGGACTTTTTAGGATATCGAGTAACGACAGGACTAGGGGGAATGGGGCAAAGCTGGAAGTGGGCAGATTCAGACTGGACATGAGGAAGAAGTTCTTCACCATGAGAGTGGTGAGACCCTGGAATGGGTTGCCCAGGGAGGTGGTTGAGGCCCCATCCCTGGGGGTCTTTAAGGCCAGGCTGGATGAGGCTCTAGACAGCCTGATCTAGTGGGAGGGGTCCCTGCTCATGGCAGAGGGGTTGGAACTGGGTGATCCTTGTGGTCCCTTCCAGCCCTGAGAGATTCTGATCTGTTTTAGCAGAGGACTTTAGAGCCCTAATGGCTCAATGGTTGGACTTGATGATCTTGAAGGTCCCTTCCAACCTAAAGGATTCTAGGATTCTATGATTTACCCGAAGTAAAGATCACCAGATTTGTTTGGCAGTGTTGTAACTCAGCCACATGAGCTGAGATATCAGGGTTAAAGAAGGCATGGGAAGGGAAATTTGCAAGTTTGTTTTTTTTTTAGTAGTTTTGATAGCTGCATTAGGTGTATTGGTTATGACCTAGAAACTGCAGGACTGCCAGGAATGTTTTCCTTCCTTACAGAGGCGAGAGTCAGAGAAGATGTGCCACAAAGGGGCAAATGTACCATGAAGAAAGGGCAGGCCCAAAAATGTGAATGATGACGAGTCAGGTCATAAAATATCTTGCTTTCGTTTAAGACCGGGGTTTGGAAAGGGGCTATGAGGTGCCAGAGATGCCATCATTTCAATGAAGCATAGAAACAGGATCTGAATCACTTACAGTCACTGAAGACTTACTGGCCCATTTTTACATACATTCTGGACCCAGGGATTTTAACTCAGGCATGCTGGTCAAACTTCAGTTTAGTTCTCCATGTGCTACTTTCCTACAATCGACCGCATCATTCTACTCAAAGCACTTGTTCCTAGAGATATTGCCACTGTGACAGCACACAACCTTGAATCACTATCAAATGATAACTGATAAACCTGCTTTACAGCTCTGCCTCTGTATCTGTCTCTCTGCCAGGACCCACGCAGAGAGCCACATGCATACAAATTTTAGATTATCAAAGGTACTACCACAAACACAACTCCTCCCTGTGTATGTGTCTATAGTTATAGCCATTCACTCACACACACACAGACATAGGTATATGTATAGATGTCATGAGAGCTCAGCATAAAAAGAGCTACCTGGTTCTTGCCATCACAGCCCTGATCAAAATAAGATTGCAGCTGGGGAAGGGGAGAAAGTGTAAAAGAAGATACTAAGGGAAAAGACACCTTCATTTACCTTGCATAGGGCTGAAATGGAAATGGCCTTGGGTTGTTATTACCCAGTAGTTCAAGTTGATTTGTTCTGCCTGTGAGTTTTGATCTGGAAATATAGCAAGCCTGAGGAAAGGGATATGAAGTGACCTGTAGTTGGGACTTACATTATTCCCTCCCCAGTGGATGTCCCTGCACACCTGCTCGTGGTGTAACAGTGCAATAAATTGAGTGCATAACTATACCCACAATGGGTCAAACCCTGCTCAGAATTACACCTGTGTAAATCCCCAATAACTCCACTGGCCTCGCCAGAGTTATTTGGCACAGATTTACACTTGTGTAACTGAGAGCTGGTTTTAAGCTACAGTCTGAAAAGTGTTTCACCTTCAGGGTAAAAATAATGTTACTAATGTCAGTTATTGTTACATTTAAAATAACCAGAAGGAATTTCACCTGGATGGGATCCATCCACAATCCATGACATTCACATGAACCTTTTCCCTCATTTCTGGTGTGCATGGAAAGATGTCAAATTTTAATTCACAGTGCATTCATGCCTTTTGTTTTGGAAGGACTGCTATGCCTTAGATCAAACATATAGAAAAAGGTGTCTATATTGATAACACATTTGTCTCTGAGATGCTACAGGGTGTTCCAAGTCAGATCTCCTCTGAAGCCAGTCACCGCTTTTACTATCAAAGCATAAAAAATAGCTCGTGTTTATTACATCCAATGCAGGCAGCACATGACACTGAGGGCTAAAGTGAGACTGCAGCTACATCACGTAAATCCAGAAGATCTCCAGCCACTTACACTCCTATGACTGCAACGCAGCTGGCCTCAGCACAGGTCCCATGGCTCAGGGGCTGCTGCACGGCCAAAAACCGTATGGGTCACCCTCCAGGCACAAGGCAGGCTGCCATGCTCTGACCCACAGACACATAGGTAAGAAGGAGAAGGTGAAAGGATCAAAAAAATATAGGCTGTCAGCTGTGACCTTTTGCATGTATCGATCCCAAATTGAGTTGAATTCCCTTAAAATACCAGCCATCAGCGATGATTTCAGAAGGCTCCTGGTTCTAGGGATTCAAAGAATAATTTTCCTGAGGTGTCCCCGCCTCCTTCTGGCTCCATGTTGGAGATAGAGAGGGAATGATCTGACACACATTCCTGCCAAACAGCTAAATTTCATTAAGCTACATCAGAAAGGTATGCAAGTTTGCCTTGCAATCTTATTAGAGCTTACAGTTATCCACAGACCAGCTCTAGTTAGAAATACAAACTTTGTTCTTTGAATAACCTCAGCTTGAACTGAGTCCTGGAAGGACTATCTTTGAGTTAAGGTAATGTGAAGCAGTAAAGCTTCCTGAGAACAGAAGACTGCCAAAGTTTAAGTGGTATATTTTATGATCTGGATTATTTTCCATTGGGGGACTCGGATGAAAACACAGATTCATTTGATTTAGGTCTCTAGCTGTGAATTGAACCATGATTCAAATTTCTAATAAAAATATTCAAAGACAAAAGCTTGTGCTTTATCCACTACATACTAAGCCTTGCTGTCCCTTTTCTAAAAAATCACAGTAATCCAAAGTCAAATAATACATGTGCAACAACTAATATTCCATAGAATTTCAGCTTCCACCTTTTCATTCCTTTCACTAGCACAAATTCCATACAAAGTGATGTACAGTGAGGTATATCAGGTGTGATAATTATTATGGAAATCTGCTACAATAAGAACAAGAAAAATGCATTGGATAGCCCTATAGAAAGGCAGCATTTCCACAAATGATTAGTGCAATAAATCTTTACTATTTAATTGGCTCACCCTAGAAAGCAGTCAGGACAGTAGGGGTGTTCCACTTTGCCAGAAGAGACAAGTACACCTGAAAAGATATGTGCCAAGCAGATCAGCATCTGCATCTCAAGAAAACAATCATATTAGCTAGTGATCAAAAGTATGTTTATTGTTTTCTCCTCAGGGGAATGAGATTCAAATTACCTGGTTTCTGTAAGATACATGGGAACAAAAAAAAAGATCTCTAAATAAAATTGACTAGGTTCTCTCATTCAAGATGACAAATGGTCTGACTTTTATGGAAGGTCATTAGTCAAACTCAGCTATAAGCTATATCCAAGTCAGAAAAAAGAGAAATAACTATTTTTTTCCTCTGGCAAGAGTCAAATGGCCCACAGAAGGTAGGTCTGCCTTTACACCTAGCCAGCACAGAAACCTATACTGTCCTAAAAAAGAATCAGAGGTAGCCTGAAATACAGAAACGCTCAGAAATACAGTGCAGGAAAGCCACAGAACAGAGAAGGAGCAGCTCCTTGTCTCAACACAGCACCTCACAATGCAAGACAGAGAACTGGTTCTCCAATAAATATGTTTTTATTTCTAACAGTATGCTACTGACATGAATTCATGTCTGCTTACAGATCATGGCCTCCTTTTATGGTCATTCTCCACTGCTGGTGATGGGTAAAAAAAAAGTTTGTCATCCTCTGAGAAAGTAAAATGTTTCAAAAACATTCTCCTCTCACTTCAGGCAGAAGACAACTTCCTCTCTTCTCCCTCTTCCCATGCTTGTGAGTAATGCCCGATGGACTACCCATGCAGGTACTCTCCCAGAATCACATCTTAGATTCGGTGCCCTGATTGAAGAGATCCTCTGTCATTTGTATGAAGTGGAACTTCCTGCATGGAATAGATCAGGAAACACTCCTTTCAAGTGTTATGGGACCCCCACACACCTCTCTAAGGCACCACAAAATCCCTCTGAACTTCTGGGTGCTCTGGCTTCTTTTTCTCTCACATTTTGTCCAGAAATTCTGGTCTGAACTTGAAGCCTCTCTCAGTTACAGTTTTGCGAAAACAGGAATACATTTGGAAATCATCATTGTCCATCCCAAAATGCACTCTACTTTGCCAAAATAATAACAGACTTCTTGTGTCTGAGGTTTGTTAACCAGTGCTTATTGTTTTGTTTCACTGTCATGGCTGGAAAACTGACCCTTCAGAAACAATGAGAAGTACACATTGCGATACTAAAAATACTATTCTAGTGAGTTTTAAGTAAAGCATCATTTAGGCAACTATATTAAATTCATGGCATCTGCAGTCCACAGAGCAGATGTCCTTAAACCTGTATCAATAATTGGTTTGATGCCAGCAGTATCAGAATACTCTCAAAATTTTCCTAAAGGTAACTGTAATCTATTCTTCAGCTAATGCTTCTGACTACATGGATAGGCCAGGCACACTGGGAACCTAAAAGACATATGAGAGCCTTAAAGCTGAGCATTTGGATTGCTCCCCATCTTTGAAACACGTGCACTACTTAAATTAACCCATTCTGCCAAAAAGCCAAGGAGATAATTCTGTGTAGGACATGAGGCATGAAGTGAAAAAACTCACTTGTGCATCATGAATATGAGCTGCATTATCTCATTGTGACTTCTCTTTGTGGAGATTTGTGGCCACTGGGTCTGCATGAGCACGGAAATCCATTATTCATAATTTGTACTTGTTCTCCCATCTTTGTTACCTTACCCAGGAAGCAAAGACAGACTATTATTACCAGTCACAAATAATAAATAGTAAAGAGCTCATGACCAGACTTCTAGTATGAAATTGATCCAAATTTTTTGCTGAAAACTTATGAATACTGAATATAACCATGCCTAATAGGACTGGTTGGTTCATGGAGGATTCTCGCAAGCTGCATAGTTTTATTAAGATCTGTATGACTAAAAACTTCTATATAAAAATATATTAAAGCTGTCACATTTATAAAAGTCAGACAAATCCTCTATTTTTCTGTTTGCAACCTCTCTAAATCCCTTTGCGGAAGATCCCAGACCTCAGCTGCATTCCTCAAGGATTTGCAGGGCACCAGAGGAACAGCAACGAGCTCCACGTGAATATGTGCATTCAGAAGTGTATGGAGACTTTTCCAGCTTTTCAGGTACTTCACTCAGATTAATCTTCCTGAAGGCACTGTGGATGTATTTGCAAGAGCAATTTTAACCACTGCTCCACTCTGCCACTTTTCAGCACATCCATTGTGTCTTGCTGATAGGAATAACCACTGTGCAACCAGAAGTAAAAGGAAGAGCAGCTGGAATATTGGAGGGAACCCACAAAAACGGAAAAAAAATGCCATGTACCATGCACTTAAGATTTATTCCTCCTGGAATAATATAAGCTAACACTCTGGATCAGATTCTGATCTCAGTTACCATGGTGTTAATCTGAAGTACCAGCACAAATTTCAGCAGAGCCACCATGGATTTAAGGCCTGATTCAAAGATTGCCACTGATTTACGCTGCCTTTTAACAGCTAGTTATTCCAGGATAAGAATTTAGCCTGGAAAAAGAAAACATGTTTTTATCAACCCTGCATTATGAAATACTTTATACTAGCTGGCATAACGCTTAACAGGGTTTACTGTTTTCTCCTTTTTGCTTGTTTAATCCATGCTTATGCCCTGCTCCAATTCTAATTCTATGTACAAAGAACTGAATTTTGTACATTCATTCTCCTATGCTCCCTTCATTTCCATGAACACAAAGAATGCTCAAAGAAAAGCATGGGAAATTGGTACAGCATAAATGCATCACTACAGAATAAGCATCAGAACACAAATTATTTTTCTTTCTTCTTTGCATCCCACCCTGTGTTTTATCTGGGATAAATTGTTATTCATATTTCACACTATGTTTTCTTACTCTCTGGTGAGGGATGAAAATGTCTTCAGACATGGACTCTGAGGAAAAAACCCAATGGTTAGTATGTCATCAAGATTTGCCTTGCTAAGTAAAAATGACATTGTTATTGTACACAGATTTTTAGTTTAATATTTACATAGATAATAGGATGAGCTGGATGCACGTGTTTTCTAAACAGTTCAGTATGAATTAGATTAGTGGGATGTGACTTATTTGGGTCAATAGAAACAGATCTTTCAAGTTGTCCTGGAGATCTGAAAAATAAATATGGCAACTGCTATATTTCGCACTACAGGTTTGAAGAAAGCTGTGCACTCTCCTGAAACAATGCTTTAAGAAAGGAAAAGGCTGCAAGATCTTTCTTGCTCTTCTCTTTTCTATCTCTCCAGGTAGAGGCCTTGTTGGATGCCTCCAGTAGTATTTACAGCCATAAGAAAAGATCAATAAATATTTTTCTTGTGGAAAATTTTGACAAGAAGAAAGAAAAAAAACGTAGATCAGTTTTTTCCTTTTACCCAAACAAAAAAAAAGAAATCAAACAGCTGCTCCCTTTCAAAAAAAAAAAAAAATTTGTGTGAGAAAGAGAAAGTTTTGACTTGATTTTTTCTTCTCTTTCTCCACAAATATGTTGAAACTTTCCCAAAAAAAAAAAAAAAAAAAGAAAAAAAGAAAGTTTTCAGAGAAAATTCCATTGAGGTTTCCTGGTGAAAACCAGTTTTAGCAAGGAAACATTGGCCAGCTGTAATTGTCAGTGAAGTTGTAGGCAGAGAGACAGGAGAGGAAAGGGTGAGGAAGCAAGCAATAGTGGGTGCTTGTGTCTCCCTGAATGAGCAGTTTGGGATATGGCAGTGGCTGTGATGCTCAGGAACATTGCACATATCAAAGACTATGTGTCAGGTGCTCCCACTGTGCTCTCCCCATGCCTCCCACTGCCCCTGTTAATAGTGGGAACTCAGCCGGAGATGAATCCTGCTCCTTCTTTCGAGGAGGAACAGCTGTGAGCTCTTGCCTTGTCCAGCAGCCTTGGCAAGAAGTTTGCAAAGCTTAAGGTGGCTTTAAAACAACCCATCATGAAGTACTAGCAGGAGAGCACTAGTTGTCACCACAAAAAACTATATTATGTAAGTCTCAGAGGGGAAAAAAAAAAAATCAGATAGCATGGCAGGCATGGTGAACATAATATGAACATACAGACCAGGAAGCCACAGAGTGGGGAGATATAGTGGGAGGTGGGTTCACAGCTGCTTCCTCATTGCATGACCACAGCAAATGCCCTGCTTTAGGTGGTATTTGGGGGGTGGGTGGGGAGCACAATAATTCTTTCATTTCTTTCATATGCCAGAGCTTCGACACATAAATATGGCTAAACTCATGCCTCTGCCCAACCAAATAAATAAATAAATAACAATTTCTTGCATGCTTCGGCCAGCCAGAGGTTGGACTCCCTTCCACCAAAATAGACCTCCCTCCCCTGAGAAAAATCTAGAAAATGGAAGTGCTGTTAAAACCCCATATACCAAGTATACCTTTTTTATGTTACAGGCTGCTGCCTTTTTCCACCCAACACATGGCAAGGATTATATTTAAATAAAGATTTAACACTCATAAGTGGTTTCTTTTAATATTGCTGTAAAGTAATGGTGCTTTCATGGGTGAATTTAAAAGCAATTGCCCTATGCTCAGCTGTGCCAAACAGTATGGTAACATTTTATGCAGCCATAAGCAAGGAGGCACGCTGACCAACAGTGCCTGTGGGTAGAGTGTGGATTTTATTAGCCAATATGAGCTGCTGACCCATGAGCAGAGTCAGGTTTTGCATCTTGTAAAGTCAGCTTTTGTAGAGGTACCACCACGTGCAGATACCAAGCAGCTTCCAGCCCGGAGCAGCTGAACACAGCCTCCTGGCTCGGGCAGCAGCAGCTCCTCTTCAGCCTGCAAAGGTTTTTCCCAACGCCACTACCTGTTCAGGCTTCATCTCTCCTGGCAGGGGTGTGTCTAGGCTGGCTTTGGACACGCTGCTGGAGAGCTGGTGTCAACCCCTCTATTTACTGGTTACCACCTCTGGAAGCATCTGCCCAGCTGAGGGAGTATCAGACTCCCTGTGGCCCTGGGCAGAGAGTCAGGCTGTTCCCTGCCGGCTCCACACAGGGGGTGCTGCAGGGCTGCCTCCCTTAGCCCGGCAGCAGCTGGCACACGCAGCCAAACACAAGGCTGTTTCAGATTAGAACGGAAAGCTGAGTTCCCAGCCCAGCCTATTACATGGCACAGATACTTGCAGCTCTTTCCAGCCTCACAAGAAGAAGCATCTGGTGACTTTTCAGAACTCAACATGAACTTTTTTCCAGAATTGGTTGTTGGGATGGGTGATTACTGCCTGCTTTAAAAACATTCTTGACTTTTAAAAAAGACAGGATTATTTTGATGCCCCATTTTTGCAACACTATATTCCTTGCACTGGTGAGGTTACTGTCACTCTTAATATAGTCATCCATGGGAAACATCCATGACAAGGCTGGGATGGGCCTGTCTTAAGACAATGGTCTCTCCCCTTTGCAAAGTGTCATGTCATGTTTCCACTGCCAGAAGACCTCATACTCCATGATTTCCAAGTAATTATTTATGCACTTTTCTGACATTATTTCCTTCCTCTTTTTAAGAGAATCATAGCTTCTGATGCTCAGAATACTGAAAATACCTTTACAAAGTATCTCGTCATAAACCTCATGCCCACCCCTAGACACCAGAGGCTCTCCCATTCTCTTCTACTTTCACGACAGGCAAGCTTCTGCCAAAACAAACCTTGGCAGATCAGTCGCCCCATTGGACTGAAGGATGAGAAACTGTTATTCAAGCCCCACTGCAGCGCAGCCACTTGGCAGGGCTCACTGCCATCCATGCAACATATGAAAAGAAATCCTTTATTTCAGTCAGCTTCTCACCAGCCAACTAAAAGGCATCCCAATCTGCTTTTGGGTCTTGATTCAGCAAATTATCTCAGCACATTTCAGAAAAGATGTGACCATGAAATATTTTGTCTTCATTCAGAATGTGCATCCACATTGTTTGTTGTGTGCCTCATATTGGCTTGGGAGATGGACAGGCAGAAATTTCCAGAGATGGCTGACTTGGGAATAACCATCCAGGCCACATTTTCAAGATCAGTTCTGGACCAAGTAAAGAGACTGAATGAGCCTGCAACAGTAGTACTGATGCACATTTTAGCAGTACTACTCAACTCAGTTTCAGTTAATAAATTCACTAAATGAGTCTCAGATATTTATACAACTTTTACTTCCAAAATGAGAAGGCCAGGAGAATTTGTACACCCCATTTCAGAGAACTAAAATCAGAGTAGCACTCTTTTTTTCCTGCCTTTCATCTCACAGAGGAAGGGAGCTGCCCAAAATTCTCAACACAGGGATTCACTCCAGAAAATATGACCTTTTTTTGGTTTTGTTTGTTTGTTTTCCCCTTCTTGCACCCATCAGCACCCTCTCATTTTGATTGATTAGTTTTGTTCTGAGTTTTCCTTTTGGTTAGGTGTAAATTTAAATATTTTCTTTGCACTTTGTGAAGACTTTGAACAGAAGAACATCATCTTACTCAATTTTAAAGCTGCAGTTTCCTTCTCCTTTTAAACTGTGAAGACTGCTATGATTTACAGTGGCATATACTTGGAAAACTGAACCAAGGCTTTTACAACTGGATGCTCCTAAAAATCCTGTTTAAATTTCTACAGGGGAATGCTGGGACAGTGAGGACTCCTTAAAATTAGGATTTATTTAAAATACTGAGGAGAAAGCCAGGAGCTTAACTTTATGCCCTGGTGTTGGAAATCTTAGCCCAGATTTACATTTTAATTCATCTGTCAACACAAGCTCTGGGTAATGCAGAATTTCACTTTCTTTCCCCCCCACCTGCTCATGAAACCTCAACTAACAATTCTACCTCCTTTTCATTAGGAGCCTGGTACTTCTCAAAGAAACTGAGCTTCATGGAACTGTCCCTGTTGAAAGCTGAAGCCAGAAGAAAATGCATGGGCTTTCGCTTTTCATTGCAGAGCCAAAAAGTCAAGTTCAATTCAGCATGTCTCAGGAGCCAAGGTGAAGCTTTCTGTGAAACTGTACTCAATTTAAAGTGAAAGTGCATGGAGGTAGTAACAGGAAGTTGGCACAGGCAACCCTATTTTTGTAGGTAGTCTCAAAGCTTAGCATAAAAATGCAGAAAACACTAATATGGCTACACTGGAAACTGGAAAAGGTTTTATGTATCAGTATTTTGAACTGCACCTAGAAAAGAAACAGAAACAAACCCAAAACGTTGACCTACACTAAATATTTTCAAGGAAGAAGGCAGTTGTTTTCTGTCTTGGTTGGATATATATATATGTAGCCCTCACACAGATTGCACATCTCTGCTTTACCTTCACTGGGGAGAAAAAAAAAAAAGCCATTATACATGTGAGAACACAGTGGAATTCAACTGTGTGAAGCACCAGATATCAACTCATAAAACCTACCCAGAATAAAATTAACTCTATGTCTCCTTTAGCTCTGGAAACAGAAATGCCTCCTATGCCTCAGGAAATCCTGGCTCCCTTCATCAAGGGGTTAAAAGCCACCATGCTGGGAATAATACATATCCTGCTCTTTCCTTTTCATACTCCCTGATGGTTAATAACATACAGTCCCATCTGGATACCAAGCACCATGAAAAAAAATATCCCCCAAAGAATGTTGCCCAGATAATTGTCTTTGATGAAAATCAATTGCATGATGTTCACATTACAGGCCTTTTTAAGCTAGTCACTCATTTCTGGAGATTAAGGCTTCAGTGGTTTGAAGACAAGGGTATATAAATGCACTTAATAACACAACACTTATGCTACAACATCACTGGTGTTTTCTACCCTTCTTGCACATTTTCGATGTGCTTTATAAGCACTGGAAGACTGGCCACATTCAGAGACCTTTCACAATAACATGATCTTGAGCAGAATACTGGACAAAAATCCACCTATCACTGATGGCACAGAAGGACACATAACTATGGAGTGGAGGGTGTGGGGGGTAGCTGTGCCAGAGCTGAGCTGCTAACACCTTCATTTATGTCCCACCCTATCTGTTGCAGCCCACAAACTCCCAGGCAGGGCTTTTTCAAATAACCAAAAGAAACTAGGTATTGAAATTAGGGAGAAATTAACTCCCAGTCAGTCCATAGGCTGTTTTTATGCACACAAAAACTCATCCTCAAACTGCCCCACTACCTTGTCCCTGTTTTATCTCTTCTGTTTCCCTTCTCCTTTTTTCCTTGGTTTTGATATTTCAGGTTGCTCTAATCATACCAAGATGGGTTGAAGGAACCAAAAGCTTATTTTTGAAGGAGGTTACACTGAGGCTAGTATCAGCATTACACAGGTGAAGGCCTTGGGCAGCAGACAGTTGATTTTCATTGCTACTTCAATTAGCCAAATGCTACTTCTCCTCTGTTTTCTCCCAACATCCATTCCTGCTAAGGAGCCTCATATAAGGACTTAACAGCTCTTCTATAGAAGAAGGGAACGCAGTCCCCAGAGTGGAGATTAGTATTCTGTTCAAATGGGCAAGTTTTCTATGCCTGTCAGGACCACGGCCTCAGAGACAAGGCAGGACTGGAAAAGGAGCACAGGGTATATGGACAGACAGTGCAAAGAGCTGGCAGACACCAGGCAGCATCAGAGCTTTGTCTTTGTCTTCCTTTGAAATACCTGGACATGTGCAAAAATTTCCACTGCAGAGGAAATCTAATCCTGCAACAATGCACAGGCCTGGGAAGACGGTGAGAACTCCTGAAAGAGTTTGAGGAGGCATTTCTGTTTTGGAAAGGTGTGTTAGACAAGGTGGGCAAGTCTTCTGGTGACCATTTGCCTGATATAAAACAATATCATGAATAGCAGGCAGATCAGCAGCCAAACTCCCCCCTCCACTCCCACATCACACACCAGAGATCCAAAGTGCCAGACAACCAGAGGGAGGAACAAGCCAATGCACTCACCCACAGCATATTGTGTGAAGAAGGGAGCAAGCTGAGTTCAGGAAGTATACCACAGGAGATGGAATCAGCCAGGCCATGAGTCCAATTATGTAGTAGTTTCCCTAAAGGAAACTTTGGGAAAGTTTCTTACCCCACCATCCTGGGAACTCCACTTGCTGCAGAGTCAAGGAGCCCTTTTGACACCCAATACACCCACCATATAAACAAATCTCTCAACACCACCAGGCCAGTCAGCTCTTATAGAGGTGGCTTCTTGCACTGCCTCCAAGTTGATGTGGAAGGTGGGGGCATCTGGTGGTGATCTCCTAATCAATTCCCACCCAAGGCTGGCCAGACCCTGGGTGAAAACCAGTCAGGAGGGTCTTTCTTGCCTAGTTGTGGACATCATCCATATGCCAACCCTCATTCAGAGCTGGGGGTTTAAACCCAGCACCTCAGTGAGTCACTTCATAATACCTTGCGCTGGCTCAAAATTTAAGATATTAAGGAAACTAGGAATGACTGTAGTACTTGTTTGTTTCTCCTCCAATTAAAATATCTTTCCAACAAACAATCTTGTTAGTAATCCTTGTGGTGCAACCACTGAAGCAGGCAGTGAAATGGGGAGAAAGACAAGACTCAGACAGGCAAGGTAGAGAAAACCCTCCAGAAAGAAATTGCAGGGCATGACGCAAAAAGTACAGGTGTCCTTTTTCTCTGTGGTTACATATTTCAGGGGTAAAAGATCCACTTACAGTTTACAAACTCTCAGGTATACCATTTGGAGCAGAATGACAGAGAGGCATGAGGAGCTAGACCAACATAGCAGCACCCTTCCTGGACCTAGGAATCAGCTATTTGAAAGCCTGACCAAGCCGGTCTCTACATGACTCATGTTGGCTTCTGACTGTCATTTGGGAAGAAAAGTGTCTGGATCTTCACTAATGAATTTGCCCCAAGATTCCCATACGCTGAGACATTTTCAGAGGGCTGATGCAAAAGGCTGTGGCTGAATGATGCTGTGCCACAGCCCTGCCAGTGTGCAACTCACTACAGAGGACCGCTGTAGGATGCTCACAGACCACCCTGACCTTTGAAGGGTCTGGCTGCGGTCTACCTACTTCGTCTGTCCACCTTGGTCTCTCCCAGAAGGTCTCTGGGACCACAGTGAAGTACCAGTCTTGACTGTGGGTCAGGGAAGTGAGCAGCAGTTTAACAGAGAGGCCAGGTCTCAGTAGGCAGAACAGAAAAATGGAATAACCAGTATGGGGCTGGGCCAACATATAGCCATTTTTGGGGTCTTGGGAAGCACTCTCTTTCAGATATTACAGAGCAGGACTTCTCACACCTCAACAAGTCTTACTCTAAATACAACCTGAGAGGGTTATGTCTGGTGGATAGATGATACCACTTCACTGAGCAACAGTGTAACAGTGAGGGAATGGCAGATACAGGCCACCAGTGCTGGGGCACCTCTTCACAAAATTGCTACAGGATTTCTGACAGCTGAAAAGAACTCTTGGTTTTCCAATGTCCTTCAAAAGATCTCCATGCAGCACATAGTGTGTTACTCTCTTTATCCATATTGGCAAGATGAGAAACTGATCTTTCTCTACTAGAATCTGCAGAAAACAAATATCCTGTGGTAAAGCTTCAGCCTTATGCTTCTTTTTTTAATATAAGCTATCATTATTGGATCACAATATTACCCAGATCTGTTT
The DNA here is from genome assembly GCF_000691845.1 of Merops nubicus. NCBI lineage: Eukaryota > Metazoa > Chordata > Aves > Coraciiformes > Meropidae > Merops > Merops nubicus. Next base: position 8,770 of record NW_008626734.1, on the reverse strand, counting down.
TACATGAGTCCTTGGCAAGACAATGTCAGCTGTACTTAATAAACAAGGTCTGCATTTATCAATTCAACAATATTGTAAAGGGTAAAGTGTCATCTGGTGTTACTAGAACATCAAACCTGCAGATCAGATGCAAGATAACTATCAATCACTAAAGGGCTGCATTACCTGCTAACCCAAAAGAAAAAAGTGGCATGTGACATTTCCATGAAAAACCCAGCTCCCGATCTTTGAGCAAGAAAGGGATTCCCTCTGTGACCAATATTCCATCCCCCAAGCCAGAATGATGTTGTGTCCCTATGCTTACTTCATGACACCACAGAGTGTAGACAGGGTTTCCAGTTTTTGTCTTGGCCATGCATCCCTGGGGCGCTCCTCTCCATTCCAGAGCCACTGAGTGAAGCACCTGTTGTAGTAAATTGGCTTTCCCCATTCTGCTTCTGTGCATTCGTCACTGGGGTGCTTCTCATTAGACCTTTTTTTCCTGTCTTCTTTTTTAAGCAATTTGTGGTGAGTTTCACTTGAAATAATACTCTTTTCTTCAGTTTTCCTGAAGAATGTGTCAACTGGGAAAACCATAGCTTTTGCCTCAATTAGCTGAACAATAACAGTGGGAGAGAGGAATTATGCCAGTTGTGAGAGCTCTGTGGCTTGAAAACATGATGAATGTTGCAGTTACAGACGTTTACAAAGGTATTTGTATCAGCACACTGTCCAAGTAGGCTCCAGCTTGGGCCATGAATAGAACAAAGATTAAGACTCTTGGGAAATTATATCAAGAGATAACTAAGAACCTCTGATAAATATCAGAGGGCAGAGGGGGGTTAGCACCACACAGCTCCAGTGCCAATACTTGGACAGCTTTTAATTACAAATATAAGGGCCTTTCAATATTGTTACATACCAAACCACCAGCGGGTTTTATCTTCTGTTTAAGGCCACTGTTTTTGGCAGAAACCTCTATGGCATCAAGGAAGAGAGACAACAGAGCTGATGGATAACTTCTGATGGTACCCAGGATGTTTCATCCAAAGTATCTCGGTTTGCAGTAATGTTTTTCCAAGCTGAGGTCATCTGGCAGCCTCTGCCTCAAATTCCTTGGGATGTTCCCGGAATATAGAGCCTTTATCTCCAGACTTGCCCAGAAAGTCTGTCTACAGGAAGGGAACAGACAAGCCCATGGCAATCGATGAAGATGAATGCCAAGGGAAGAATATGTACCACAGGCTCTCCATAACCTGGCTATCAGTCTGCAGTGAATCGCCTGAAAACACCTCTGAATAGAGATACTGTTGAATATGGGAAACTCCCAGCTTGGAGAAGGGTACAATTTTCAAAAAAAAAAGTTGTTTTGGGTCTGATTCAATGATGGCATTCTTCATGGACACATACAAATCACCACGAAACTTAAATGGCACTTTTTTGGCCAGGTCTCCCAGTGAGTTAAAATCAGAAGTAAAATAGCATGGAAACTAGATGTCGAGGCCTCCTGTAACACCATAAAAATGACTTGGCTTGGAACTCTGTGCACCCTACCCTGGCACCTCTGGGGAAGAACCTCATTTGTCCTCACATTCCTGACCTACACTGTTATAGAGCTAGCCTGCTTCTTTTGCAGACACTTTTTAAAGGGACTGAGTTAAATTGTCCAGAGATGTCAACAAGTTGTGAGAGGCAGGCTCACACTGGCAGCAATTACCAGAGGGCAATGATCAATGGGGGTCTTTTGTTAGTGTTACAGGATCACTATTGACTCAGGAAGGAAGTGCCCCCATGATTTAGGCTAAGCTGAAATGGACAGGCAGCCTTGCCCTTGGCTGCTCACAAGCCACTAACCTACACTTATCTCATTAATTATTCCTGTCCAAATGGCAGCAATCGTTATGATCCACAATCAGCTGAGGAAGAAGAGGTCACAGCAAACACAGAGGCTCCACTTACCAATCCAAGACATGCATCCTTTCTCTTTTTTGCATCCAGACTATTGTTTTATGCCAGCGCTGTTCCTTTAACAAACAGGTAACAACACATGACAGCCACACCAGCTCGCTGCAAAAAAAAATTGATAGAGCTGACATGTTTTTCCACTTATAGAAGTAAACCTACAAGGCACAGTGACCTTGCTAATTGTGTGGATGGGGAGAAGGGAATAGTCTTCACATTCCAGTGCACCCAGATTGCCTGTATCCTCACATACTCCTATTCCAGACTATGTCCAGAGCCATCAGTGGTTTACAAGACACTCGATGCACAATCCCACTGCTTCAAAAGTATAGTTTGTGCAAGGGAATTTATAGGAAAGAAAGATATTTGACAGGAATAAAAGACATGTGAGGAATGAGGGCTTCTGGATGAAAGGATGGAGTCTCCTATTAAAGTCACCTTACACTGCTGAGGGATAAATCACTCCCTCGAACACATTGCAGTCTGTTGTAAAGGCAGATGATTAGTATGACTGAGAACCAAACCACACTCCGATGTTACCCCCCACTGTGTTGTTTTTCTCCCTTGCACTGAATTGTTCAAGCCACAGCATTTTAAAACAAGCTCTGATTTAAGAAAGGGAAGAACGTACGAAAGGAGCAGTATATTCCAAACACACCCTGCCCTTCGGGCTTAGTGCTCCCCAGCCACTTCAGAGCGACGAAAATCACAAGCCCCAGAGGAAGCCTTACAAATGTGCACTTACAAAGTGAAGCTTGCCACGTGTACCCAGCTGGGACAGGAAAACTCCCTGGCACCTCTGCTCAACACCTTGAGCCCTGGGGGGAATGCGTTTGGTGAACAGTTGCTGTGCCCCAGTCTATCCTGCTAACTAATCAAGGAGCAGTCGACAGCCTTAGGAGTTTCAAAATAGAAAGGAAGGCTCCCTCCAGGAAGCCATTTCCTTCTCTAAGCTGCATTTGTGCAGAAGGGGTTTTTTCCTCTCCCTCTCCCTTCAGGGGGGATAGAATATGAAAAGAAGGGACTTTCAACATCTGCTCCAGATTTTTATTTTCTTAACTCCACTGATTTTTCTCAAGATACTTAAACAGTGTGTGGAGCTTAAGCAGTCCATATTTTCCTGACAAGCGACTGTCAGGAACTGTCAGACTGGGACTGTCTGTCAAACAGGCATGCCACTAATGCCACCAGCCTTTGACAAAAGTATTTGCAGCAGGGAAGACCCAGCATTTACAGACTGGGTTTATGACAGACTCTGCTGCACCAGTAGCACCGTACAATTTTCTTCAACAGGCTTGAGAGGTTACTGAACAACAATTTAAATGTTTCTTTGCTATGCAGTCTCCAACAGCAATCAGGTGGAAGATGGCAGAAGAGCTGATGGTCGTGTGCTCTGAGGAGTTGGTTTTCAAACACTCCCCCTTCTGTGCTCTCCTAGCAAACAGGCAAGGAAGGGAGTTTAGGAACTGTTATTGTACTGCTACAGCATCAGCCTAGAAACACCAGCTGGGGTTTGTATTAGCCTACAGAACATGGTCCCATTTGCAAGAGGCACACACAGGAACTTACCATCCTCCTGGGTCAAGGCTAATGCTGGCCAAAGCCTGTTAATTCTCTTTAAGAGAAACCCATTCTCTTCCCATCACTCCCTGGGGAGCTGGCTGTGCAAGAGTTGAAGGAAAATCACCACAGCCAAGAGTAGCAGCTTTTGTTCAGGGCACAAGGGATCAGGGATTCACACTGTTACTAACACGCCCCCAAGGCACCCGTGTTCAGCAAGAGGTGATCCCGCTCCCAGCCAGATTCCAGCCACAGAGCACTCCATCAGGCACCACCCAAGGGAAGCCAAGATGGGAAGAGGAAAGCAGAGAGGGACTTTCCAGGGATGAAGGAAGGCTTCTGCCATCCCAACTGCCATGCTGCCACATCAGGACATTTCGGTGTCCGTTTCCACAGGCTGAGAGTGACATCAGTGACCTCAACAGACAAGGTAAACAGCCACCTCTGGAAAGCATTTCAGACCAATGGTGGCTAGAGACCCAAGTCATATGGAAGCAGATCCATAGAAACAATATTAATAGCTATAGGCCAGCTAGGGCCACCACGGTGGTTGGTGAGGTGGCCATGTTGTCTGCGAGGGCAGCCATGGTGGCCTGGCCAGCCCCTCAGCTGGTAGAGGGCAGCCAGCAGAGCAGGGCCACCACCACAGCTGGGCAACTCCTGTCAGCAGGTGGCTGGTTCCCCATCACCAAGAGCTCAGCAGCGGGAGGGGGCAAAAATTCAGCCATGCCCCGAAAGCCATGCTATGCAA
>NW_008626734.1:433-4487 GCF_000691845.1 Merops nubicus | reverse complement strand
CGACACTGAGCCTGTTTATATAAAGCCATTTTCTTGTTTTTCTTTCCAGAAAGTACAGTGCCAATTGCTAGAGGCAGTTGTGTTTATCAAGACATGTATCTCAGAGCTGACATGAGATCTGCAGCCTCTGGTGCAGCTGAAAAACAGTCTGTCAACACCTTGGAGAGAGCGAGCCAGTGGAGCCAGCGGGGGACCAGCCCAGCCCAAGCTCCTGCCAAAACCTACAAGAGGAGGGAAAGTCAAACTCAAGCCGAACAAACCTTTTCCATGCACTCTGCTCAGTTTCTGGTGGAGGCATCCAAACCACAAATTGGACAGTTCTTACATGAAAGGAAAAGCCTTTTTTTAATTCTTATTTTTTTAAACTCCCACCCCTCCTCCATTTGGAGAACTGCCCTGACCATAAGCCCGTGAATATGTCACTATATTAGGCCTGAAAGTTTATGTCAGAGGGATGTTGAAGTCCTACCATGCTGAAGATTGCCCGCTTAGGAAATAAAACACCCTCTGAGGGATCACTGCACCTGATGATCAGACTGAATAAAAAAATATCAAGGGGCAGAGTAAATCCTTCAAGCAGAGACCTGCCAGGGAGGGGAATGGGGTGAGTCACAGGTTAAAGACACTTTTTGTTAATGCTTTCAGACTGTCTGCTGCCTCCAAACTGCTGCAACAAGGAGGACAGCTTCTGGGGGAACAGAGGGTCATGGAAGCCTCTGTCACAGGATGGAGTTGCCCACTATCCCTGGAGTGCCAGTGCAATGTGCACACCATGACAGCCTTTTCCACATCCTCTTCCAGAAGCACCAGTTATGGAAGCAAAAAGGAGAAAGACAGGTAATTTGCAGGGAACTAATTTCACAGACACAGGGAAGGAAGGAGAAAAAGAAGGAAGAAAAGAAAAAGAAATCAAGAAATCCTGCTTTTCAGTGAAAGGCAGTTCCTCTGAGTTGCCTGGAAAACGTTGCCCATATCTATGCAAAATTCCACTAGACATATTACTTATCTGGTAATCATCAATTACATTCACACTCAGCTGAACTTCCTGAGGCAGAGTAATCTCCAAATCACCTCTTTCGTAAATCACTCGTTCTTCTTCACAGCTCTTTAGCCCAGCACCTTCCCCATCCCTCCTCCTCCCTGAGGCTCTGCAGCTTGCACTGGGCAAGATGCCCAAAGGGGGCAATTTCAGTCCTCCTGTGGGAGACACATAGCTGACATTCCTGCAGACTCATGTCCTTGAAGCCTGCAAAAATGACAAATAGCTGAAGAAAAAGGGCATACAAACAAAAATGCCACAACTTTCACTATAACTTACCTAGGAAAAGATCGGGGTTGTTTTGTAGACAGATACTGTTCCCTGTGCATTTTTAGACATCCATGAAGATAGACTCCAGGGTTGAAATGTTACCTTCTCAACCCACTGGAAAGCCCCCTCTCATTCAGAGCACCTCAGCCTTCCTCCTTGTGGGTCTGTGATGGGAACACATTCTCCACCACTCCTTGTCCACAGAGAAAGCATAGTTCCAAGCTCATCCACAGACATGACATGTCCTAGCCCTGTCCAAATTAACAGTCCCTGGACTACGCTTCTTAATATAAGGGAACTTTTTACCTGCTCTCTATTATTTTTTATGTTCTCTGAAGTTTCCTGTTGCTTGTTAGATTGTGACATGGGTATGATAAGCAAATCCTAATTCTTCTTTGCTTATGGGCACACAGAGAAAGCTGGGCAGGGGGAAATCTCATGACATCTAATATCACTGGTGGGATCTAAACAGAGGTAAAGATGTGAAAGAAGCTACTTTTTTTAAGGGCCCCCTGCAGAAGTGCAAAGCACGGTGTTTCTGTAGGAATTCACTGGGTCTGCAGGATTCTCACCTTTAGCCCATCAAGTTTTCCTGAGCAAGATAAAAGCACAGAGCATGGGACTAAACTTGCTGGTTTGCTGTGTCCTATTCTCAGTAGCAATTGCAAGATGGTTTCCATACATAGCGTCTCCCCAAAATGCCTGTCTTACCTAAGACTGTGCAGATGGTTCTAATGTGCCCAGGGAGAATAATTTCTAAATGGCTTCATGAGAAAGAAAACTTTCTGGGTTCTTCCATAATGCACGTGTTTCATTATTTTCCAAAACAAAAACCCCAAATGCACTTTTTTCCCCCCTTCTGCTCCCCCTTCCCACAGCTCAAAGCTTTGCATCAACCACAGCATTCATTCCCATGTACCATCTAAGAGCTGCAACTTATAAACTTCACACTAAATGAACTGCTGTTCATAACCCCATAGTTAATCATGATGAGAGGGGCTTCCCACCTTAAAAAATAAGCCTCTGTCTATTGCTCTGATTTTCCACTTAAGATCTAGGAAAAATATAGTGACAGGATCATGTTATCAAAAAATATATGAAAACTTTTTTCCAGAGTTAATCCAGAAACTACCCAAACACTGCACATAAGCTTCCAGGAAAGGCTTTAGGTTGGCAAACAGATAAAGAGCACAGTGGGACAGATCTCCCAGTTGGACTGTCAGCACCATTGCCTTGGCTTTATTCACATAGTGCAAGTCTGGCCTGAGATATCTAAGCCACAGGCACCATGACCAGGAGTGAAATTACAGCCTGCAATTCCCATTAGTATTTCTTGTAATAGGAATCTTTGCTGGAACTGACGTATCTTGGTGCCTCCTAAAGTATGAGTAATTATTAGGGATGTCAGGAAAAAAATCCACTGGGACACAATTGTGCACGTATCTGTTTTGGCACACTGGGCACACCGTTGCAGGGAGCCTGGCTCATTTTTCTGGGTAACAAAACACAGAATGTCTGCTTTTCAGGATGATATTTTGTGTGTGTAGATGACAGCACAGGCAAAATATCAGAAGAGTCATTTTATCTGGCTGTTGGAAAACGAGGCTTGCAATGCCTGAAATAAAGTATGTTAGCCCTTGGAAAGACCACTTCACCACCAACAGGCAAAACAATCAAAACCGCTTATCAACTGTGCTTGGAATAAGACCAGAGCACTCCTGGAGCAGAGAACTTTCTTCGCCCGTCCATCACATCATCTGCACTATCAGCCACTTCACCGCAAGCTCACAGTGAGGCTTGCCATGATCTCTCTGCATCCACGGAGCAGTGCACCAAGGCCGGGAGGAGGAGGATGAGAAAACATCTGAGCTTCTTCACTCAGTGTTTCCTGTTTCATTTGTTTCTTTGTTCTGAAGAAGAGAAGAAAGAATCTGTCTTGGATGTCATGTATAGAGACTCTGGCTCTGAAACCGCTGCAGTGCTCCCATTGAGCTCCAAGCATCCCTGCGCTCAATGGCCTTTTATCTCCCCATCACCGGCGTGACAGGAACTGCGGTTACCATGTCACCGGCGGCTATTGCAGACTCTGAGGGATCAGGACCTTCAGCCACAGGTTATGGACTCAATACATATTCACAGAGTCTGCTGAGCTACGTGATCACTCAGACCCCGCAGTACAATGCTGGGAATACATCTACCTTCCCTAGCACAGCATTTGCACCATATAGCATGCAACAAATCTAAACATTGGACTTTTTTTTTACAGTGTTAGAAGAAACAATTTAAATTTCCACCAATTACTTTTGTGGGTGCTTAGCGAGCTACAGTTTTGCAAGAGCAATGTGAAATCACTGACAAAAGCATAGGGTTGACTATTTGAGCTTGTCACATCCTTGCAGTTGATTAAGTCATCTGGTGGTCCCAAATTAGGGCTTATGAGCAGGCATTTGAGCAGGTTGCTGGTGCACGTGCCAATAGAAAGCAACTGAGCAAATTTGCCTTTTGCACCCATCTGGGGCCCCAAAACTTAATCACCTGAGTGATGTTGAAGAGACCTCGAAGAAACATTGAGCTGGACAAAGTGGATCGATTAGAGAATTCAACTGAAAATCCACAGAAAATATACTCCACTGGGTATCCAGCTCCAGTTTGTGTATCCATTGCCTACTTTGTGATAAATTTTCTGAATCAGAAGCCGGTATTTTGCCATCTGGGAAAATATCTGCTTTTTGGTTATTAAAAAAA
>NW_008626734.1:0-402 GCF_000691845.1 Merops nubicus | reverse complement strand
AAAAAAAAAAAACACCACCATATTTTTTCCCTTTTTTCCCTTCTGCTCCCCCTTCCTGCAGCTCAGAGCTTTGGCCTCAAGGGTGGTACGACCCCCACAATCTCTTCTGCATCTAGATGACAGTGGAAGAGCCCTCAGCTTTTCCAGCAGTGTCTGAAGTGCTTTCTGTGAGGGGAGTGATGCGCAAATCTCCCCAGGTCAACTACAACCATTTCCATAATTTGCCCTGGTGTTTTTCAAGCTGTAGAAACACGTGCAGAAGGATTAGCTCCCTTGCTGAAGCTGAAAGAATCGGGGCGGCAGCGTGGAAATATCACCAAGTTTTTCTTTTTACACGAATCCCGCTTCTAACCCAAATTTCCACCGCTTGCCCATTGTAGTCAATAAACCCATTGTGTCAGC
>NW_008626733.1:0-995 GCF_000691845.1 Merops nubicus | reverse complement strand
CCCGGGCTCGGGGCTTCTCCCACCAAATGCCAGGTTTTATCAAAGAGGGAGGGAAAAAAATCTGTCTTTGGGCTCCCCGATCATCCTCCCAGCGAGCTGCCTTTCTCCCTGCCAGTAAAATACCCCCGTGCTGTGTTTTAGGGAGGGGAGGGTTGGTTTCCACAGGCCTCGCCTTGCTTCGATTATTATTTGGATTTTAGACCAAACCAATCGGCGATCGTTTATTTCTCTAAAAGAGGCCTCAGAGCGGCCGCCGTTTCGTTTCTTTCTTTTAATTTCCCCCCATGTGCTGCAAGTCAGCTCTGTAGGGGCCGGGGGACGTTTTCAAGAGCCGGGGAACTTCTCTGGCAGAGTCCGTCTCTTGACAAGGACTTGGGCAGAACCTGCTGAAATTATCGATAAAAACACTGAGAAAAAGAAATTGAAAAAAATGGCAAGGAGTAAAATGTCTTTCTGCTACTGCGGGGAGAGCAGGGCTGGCCCCGGCAGATTGGTAAAACCTTCGTTAAAAAGAAGTAGAAACCATTGGGGGAAAGCACGGGAAGCACCACGGAGGAGATTTGCTGCTGGGGGGGAAAAAAAATGGATTTTTCTCTTACAAAAGCAGCGAGCTAGAATTTTCACCCGGAGAGCCGGCGAGCTGAAGGAGGGATTGTAGGACGAGTTGAACATTAGTTCGTAATGTCTGAAAACAAACTCTTACTCAGAGGTAATATTCAGGGCTGAATTGGAATTTACTCCATTGTTCTCCAGTGCTCTCCTTTGTTAATATTTAATTAACATACATCCTCACAATGGCTCGGCCCGGGCAGAAAAGGCTCCTTGTGCTGCCGAGAATAATATTCCCGGGAATAATCCCGGCGATTCGGATCGGGCCGTGCAGCGCCATATGGGCACTGCAGCAAAGTGGCGGATTTCTGCTCGCCGTGTACACAAGAGGCAGATTTCTTTTTTTTTTTCTTTTTTTTTTTTTTCTATTGGGACCCACAGGGGAA
>NW_008626732.1:0-7832 GCF_000691845.1 Merops nubicus | reverse complement strand
GGCCGCGGCAGTGGACGCGCGCTTCTGGCAAGGCGAACTTCACCTCGGGCACGGGGAGACCGAGCCTGGTCCCCGTCCTAAACAAACAGATTAGCGGCTGCACCTGAGGACCAGACCTCGACATCAGCATCGTTACAGGAGAAAGCCTCCTTGTGTTTTAGACATGGCGTGTCCCTCTCCTGCCAAGCAGATGAACAAGGGGACTTTCTAACAGGACCCCACTCCATACAGTGCCATTTCCCTCAAAAACCACAGTGACAGTTTGAAGGGCACTGCACAACCACCTAGAAAAGCTCTATTTATATGTGCATGCGTGTATGTAAGCCTAAGACAACGCAGAAATGCTACTCTTTCCAACAAATCAAGAAACTGCTCTACAACAGATCTGTTTTAGTAAATACCATGAGTGCCCAGGACAAGGGTGGCAAGGCACAGCCGGTGCCCAACCTGCTCCCTCAGCCAGCCAGCAGACCAGCTTTATGAATATTCTCCCTTTCCTTCTGGGAATTCTGACTGGCCCCTACTGCTCTCAGGATCACACCTGTGCACTGCCTGGGCACTGCTGGTTACCACAAGCCAGACTTGCACATCCACACGGCCAGGCAGCTCAGTCAGCCAGGGCCACCGCCCCAGTACGGCACCGGCCGCACTCAGACTACACACACAGATACCCTGTTCTAGCTCTAGGCTATGAGGATGGGGACAGGAACAAAAACTAGAAGTAACAGTGTTGTTACTATGCAAGAACTGAAATCCTGATGCAGGTCTGAATACAGGATATTCTGATATCAAAGTAACATCAGTATCTTTTCTTCCCTCTGCACAGCACCACATGATTTGGAAAAAAATAATGTTTTAGATGGGTATTTTCTTCCAAATGAAGTAGATCATCAGGTAGTTGTGTTGCCAAAAGCAGAATGGGAGAGGATTCAAGACAATCTTGGCAGCATGACTAGAGAAGCAGCCCGAACCCTTGCTGAGAAGAGAGAACGCGAGAAAATGCACTTACGCTCCAAAGATGCTGTGAAAGGCTGGCCCAATACCATTATGGTAAGTACACAACACATTTGGAAACAAGGGGGTTCATCTTCTTGCAAGCAGAAACACTCACAGTAACACTTGTAGCTGTGCTCCCTTTGTTTAATGTTTGCTTTCAAATAAAATTCACTTAAGCACACTGAATAGCAAACCTTTAAGTTTTTTAAATTAAAACTAAAATGCAAATTTTAAAAAAATCCCAAACATTCTGAACAGTTTATATGTTTTTAATCCGTGGGCTTTAAATGTGATTTCTAATTTTATCTGCACTGCAGGGCCTAGCACAACGGAAACTTACAGCCAAAAAATTACGCAAAGAAAGGGAAGAGGAAGAAAGAAAGTTACTTGATTTGGAAGAAGAACAGTTCCAAGCAGCAAAACGGAAGGAGGCTATCGATCGTGCAAAAACCTACCTATACCATCAGAACACAAGAGTGAAAGCGTTACATGTTGGTTGACGGCTTATAATTTTTAAATTAAAATTGTACAGAATGTATGTTCACAAGTGTTTAAAGACAAATTACTTCAAATGTTCTCTTGCAGAGTGCACTTCTACTTGCTGAGGTCCTAAAAGAAAGAGATGCGCAAGTTGAATTTAAAAAGTTGAAGTCAGTTGTTAACAAGAAGAAGAATGAAGAAAAGGAACATGAGGAACACAAACGTAAAGAAGCTATTCTGAGAGAGCGGGAAAAGGCACATCAGTGTTACATGAATCAACAGGCACTACGCCGAGACCAGCTGGAACAGTAAGTAATAAGCAAAAGTAACCTACTTTACTGTTTACTTCAGCACTCTTCTCACAACCACATTCGAGAAGGTTCTTACAGAAACCTACCAATAATTTGATTCACAAATGCAAACCTTTAAAAGAACAATCCAGAGTGCCACAAAAGGCCCTGCACGACAGGAAAAGCTGTGACATGCAGTGTCTTTTGGTTGCCAACAGTCCGCATGTAAAACCACCTCCTGCAGGCATCCATAGGTTTTAATCAAGTCACTATTTAGAAGTTCTTACTGGAGGAGTATTTTAACTCAGTTTTTGTTCCAGAAAAGGAAGAGTTTAAACCAGATTTTCCATTTGCCCATAACTAAACTTCAGAGCGTGCATCACTACCACCCATTCGTTCTCTCATCTCTTCCAGTAATCTTAAGGAGGGGTCCCCAGTGGTAGTTACAGGACTGGCCCTGGTGGTTTGACAGAAGGGATCAAATTCCCTGAGGCAGAGGAAGGGTTCAAAGTCTGGTCTCACATTCCAGGTCCAACACATAAATCCTTGAGAACTTAGTATAGAACACTACCAGCTTAAGTTGTTGCCTGCATGCCCGGAAGGAGAAGCATAAATATGGTGGGACTTACTGAGGAAATCTTGTTCATCGAGGATGCTGCAGATAGGCCATTATGAATGCAAAAGTGCTAATGAGTCATGCAGATAAAACTTGTTACCACTAGACTGCAGACTGTGAGCATTACCATGTACCTAATTTCTGGTCAGAAGTCTGAGGGCTAGCATTATAAACAATTATGCTATTTTTCATCTCTGATTATCGACCCACTTTCAATTCAAAGTATCACATTCTTCAGTGCAAGGTACCCACGGTTATGCAGAACCTCTACCAGTTCGTAACTTCATGCAGTCCCTAGCCCATTTATTCAACTCCTTTTTCCAATTCAGAATAAAGGAGCACAAGCATCAGGCAGATCTGGCCAAAACAGAAGATAAAAGAGAAGGAGAACAAATTCAGAGATTGAACCAACTGTACAAATTGGAAATTCAGAGAGGAATGGAAAAGGCACAGGAGGAAAAACTTGAACGCCAGAGGCTGTATCGTGTAAGTAACAGGAAAGCAGAGACTTTAAAATGCTTGTTCACCCTGGCTGCCTGGAATGAAACAATTGCATCCGTGTATCTAAATGCAACTGGCAACAGGAGGTTTGCCCACAGCTTCAGTAGCACTGGATCACATGCCTACCCTGCCAGTTGCAGGCCACATCTTCCTTCTGTGCTTTTGAGAAAGGCCTCTTGGAGGCAGTTCCCTCCTCCTGTCTCAAGGAACAGTGATCCCTAATGCTTTGACTGGTCAGTGATTAAAAAGTCTCCTGTAGATATCAAGGAATATTCTCCTTGACTTGAGAACTGGATTCAAGTACCACATACCCGTCATTTTAAGCCCATTTATCTTTATTAGGAAGAGGCAGTAGCCTGAGACTAAACATAACATTATCTTTGTAACCTGACTTTCCCTTTAGGATTGGAAAGGTTTTGAAGGCCTTCTCTCTTCATCTTTAAAGGCACCTTGCTAACCACAAACTAGAAATGCCTCAGAACAGCTCTGGACAGCTTACAAAAGATAGTTGGTTCTTTACATAAAAGTACAGAAAGATTCTCTTCAGCTATGATGTGGATTAAGCTCTTAGACTGGGACAGTTTTGGATGAGGTGGGCCAAAAGCAGCACCATCTGTGTATGTGTTGGTGAGGGTTTCAGAGTCCCATTCCTCCCAACATCCTCCTCTCCCATGTGCATGTATGGGAGCAAGGGATGATGCCCACTGCATTGCACAGCAATTTGCTTGTGTAATGGGCTGGAGAAGCAGCTGTCTGATGCTCAACTGCCCTTCTCCTTACTTATATCTGTCTCCTCTTTGTGCATGTTTGAACAGGGAGGCAGAAGTAAGTAGAAGTTGTGAGAATTCTTTTCCTCTTCTCTCTCTGAAAGAAACACAAAGAGAATGGAGAGAGATTCTTTTAAGCTGCTACCCCAGATGTAGATTTTTCTAAACTTCATCTGTGATATCAGGACCATTTTGCCCATGCAGGAGTATATAAGTGACCAGAAGATAATCAAAGCACTAGAGGAACAAAAACAAATGGAAGAAGATGATCGGATTAAAGCTCATTTTAAAGCAAAACAAACTATTGCCGAGCTGATAAAAAAGAAAGAAGCTGAAATACGTAGGTAGGTACAAAGAGAGTATAAAACGTAAATAAAGTAAAAATTATACTGTAGCCATTTTCAAATCATCCAGACTGATGATACAATACAAACCACACTTATTATAAAAATTTAATTCTACTGAAAGGGAGAGTAGGGAATTTAGGAGAAAAAGGAAATTCTTTCACATGTTCCTTAGTAACAGGTGTGTGGGGAACAACCTCTCCACCCTTCAAAGTACAAAGGCTTATGGAGCTGCGAAGCCCTACACCCCTGTGTTTGGAACATTGATTTTCCATATGGCCTGCCAAGCCTCCACCCTCCTCAACAAGTAAAGACAACTAAAACCCTTAATTAAAGGTGGGGTTTTTTTGCATAAGCTGTATTTCCCCAAGTCAGAATAAGAAAAATAATGTGACTTTTTAATTCGGCACCTATATTAATTAATGATATTGGGTTATTTTTAAGGAAATACGGTTTATCAATTTAACATTGAGGGTACAGCAGGATGATACCATTGAGCCAATCTAAAAGATTCCTTCTCTTCCTTCTTCTGGCCAATACTCCCAACATTTCTCCCAACTCACCGAGTGATCCAGGTCATTATTGCAAAAGAAAAGTAGTGTTACAAGAATACAGGGAACATTTATTTGCTAAATCAGATAATTAAGAAAAAAAAAACAAAAACACAGGAGGAACAAAAGGAGATCAAGGAGGTGGGTGAGCTGGCTTGTGTGGCAAAAGAAGAGAAGACTAGAAGCAGGATTGCTGAGTTTGGTAGCAGTAATGCTTCAGGTAGACGCAGGTGTGTTCCCTGGTATGTTACAATAGCTCATGTGCTTCTGCAGATTAATGCAGGAACATCAGGACAAAATCGTTAGCCAATTAGCTGCACAAATGAATGAGGCATTAAAGAGAGAAGATGATCTTCTTGCTAGAGACATTGCAAGAAAAGAAGCTGAACAAGAAAAAAAACGCAAAGAGAAAGAAGCAAAAGAAAAGGCAGTGATTGAATCTATTGGTGAACACACAGCCACTGTGGTAAGAAACCTAGTCTGTTTTTATTCCTGCCTCCTCTAACCGAGGAGCCTAGCCAAGATCATAGCTGGTGGCTCTGGTGCCATGCATCAGCATGCTCCATCAGGTTGCTGACAGGTTTCATGAGGTCCTCTTCCCCTCTCCCACTTCCATGTTGGGCACACATCTGAAAGCCCTGGGCTTGGACACTGGCCGGCCACAATGATTGTGCTTACCAGAGCACTGATATGATACAGGGCTGCTTCTTCCAAAAGAGACGACTTCCAGCTTACCAGGCTAGCTCCTTGGTTAACTTTTTTGCTGTATTTTGTAAACTACAGATGAAGATGAAAGCGGAAAAGGAGAGAGATGAAAAAGCAGAGGGTAAAAAAGAATACCATGCATTAATGGAAGAACACCGCATCTACCTGGAAATGGAAAAAGCCAAGAAACAACGACAGCGTGATGCAAACATAGAAGTACAGAAAATTCATATCCAGCAAATGGTAAATAGAAGAGCTGTGCCATGTCAGCCCCTTCAGAAACACATCTAAACCAACAGCACTAGTCCAAAAAAAACTAACTGTTTTGTTTGAGGCTTTTAATTTGCTGGTTTTGTTCTTTTTACATCACATATGCTCTGCATATGCTGGTGCTGGGGATCAGCCTCCTCTCAGAGCAGTGGTCCTAGTCAAGGCTGGTTTGCAAAGACATCATATCCTGTCCTGTGCCATCACACGCTACTGCTGCCCTCTAGTATCTTCTGGGCAGGTCATCAAGAAGCAGCAGCTAATGCTGATGTTCACTCAGCTACACAACGTACCCTTTTTGGGGAGGATAAGGCAGGGGAGAGAAGTGGGGAGGGATATTTGTCAAGTATCAACTAACATCAGTGCAGATACCCTGTAAGCTTTTACCCTCTCTAAGTTTTAAGGGATAGTTATAGTGTGAAAGAAATACTAATCTTTTTAATTCCCTTTTCCTTATCAGGCTGAAAAGCAGGCAAAAAAACAGCAGGAAAAGCAAGCAGACTTAGACTACGATGCTCAGACAGAGGCCATTGCACTTTGTAAGGAGCATGAATTTCAGAGCTATGCAAAGCAAGTAATTGAAGCAGAGTCCAAGACTACACATCATCTTTATCCTCTTCTCAAAGCGTCCAAAGGTGCAACAGGACTTGGACATGGGCTGTTTTCCAGGGGAACATAAGGAATAAACACTAGTTTCCAAGCACAGGATTGTGCTGGGACCCAGTTACCTTGTAGCTTTACTACTGCTCAAGAAGTTAAAAACTTGCAATGACATTGAGACTATCCAGCAAGGAAAGGCAGAAGCAGTTTTAATGTAGTTAAAAAAAATATCTTTTGAACCTTAATGGCAGAATTAAACTGTAAATGATCTAGATCAAACATGTACTACAAATCTGAAAGTCCATTTGGAAAAAAAAAAAAAAGATTGTCAGAGAACTGGTTGATTATATTCTCAAAAATCCCCAGGTTGTATTTCATGAAAGCTAATTTAATAAATTTGAGACAGCAATGCATGAGATATAATTAACCATCAATGTAACCCATTCCAGTCAAAAGTTAACTATTACTGGTTTTTTTTTGTTGTGTCATTTGTGTTTTTTTTTTCTTTTTTTAAGAACAATGAATAACAAAAGTCAGCCTCCCAGGTTTTTTAGGCCTGGGATATGAATTACCAGTGCAAATGTCACACTTTTCACTAGCCTACTTCCAGTTAAGTATACTCCACAATAGGGGAAAAAAAAAAAACAAAACCAAGCAAAAAAACCACCCCAAACCCTTTACAGAATCTACAGGGGAAGCAAACCCAACCTAATCCATGTGAAAGCTAGAATATTTATGGCACTGCAGGTTTTACAGCATTTTGCAACTACCTTTGTAAAAGAAACATCATGCTATAGCTACATGAAAATACGAATGTGATTTGATTACAGCCTTGAAAAGGGCATCTAGGATGCAAATAGTTCCCGATATAGCTACTACAAAAAGAGACAACATAGTTGGATTGTTCTTTCAAAAAGACTAACAATGATCTAATCTGTACTAAGTAGATCATGATCTAAAATTATTCCTCAGATTCTTCAGCTGACATTCTCCAACACCCAAGTCACGCGCACATTTCATTCCTTAGGCTTAGTTTCTTTGCTGAAATTTTACCATCATTTTCCTGCCTCAGACATAGTTAGGGCTGCCTATAATGACTTCCTCCACCAGCAGCCTGGGGTGGGTATCATCCTATTCTGGGGTCCTCTGGAAACTAAGTCCAAGAAACTTGAAGCTTTGCTTTGTTGCATTAACAAAGTTTGTTTCTGTTCCAGCCCCACAGCTGCCCAACTCCATTGGCTAAACTAGAAAATTATGTGAATTTAAAAAAAAAATAAATCCAAGAGTTTTAGATAAAGGATGCTTACCAATATTTTCATCTGGAAAACGAGTCTTTTGTGTGCCTTCAAGTTTCAGAGCCTAGCTTCTGATAGCAAATAGCTTTAAGAAAGCACAAAACTGAGCAAGGCATGAGGGCCTAAAGGCAAGGTGCCTCCTGCACACTGAGGGCCAAGCATGTAAGAGGGATGTACTCCTTCCTGAGAGCAGCACTCTCATCCTTGAGGAGTCTTTTCCAGGTAGGGCAAGGGGACAACTTTTAGAAAGAGGAGGACTGACCTCATCCACCTCCCAGGGCCGCCAAGGGCCCTCCCCCAGGGAATAAGCCCCTGGGGCCACCTCTTACGGCTAGCCAAAGGAGAAAGGCGAGTTTGCAGCCGCCCCGGCTGCGGACAGGTTACAGGTAGGACGCTGGGCCAGGCCGAACCGCCGGCCAC
>NW_008626731.1:5180-18535 GCF_000691845.1 Merops nubicus | reverse complement strand
CTGCTGGGGGATCTAACTGGCAAAACAGAAGTCCAGTAGTCTTCAGTCTCCACTTTGCAGTGAGGTTTTTCCTATGGCATGGCCAGTTTGAGCTGGGCTGATCCCAGTGTTTCTGTGGTCCATGGCGAATGTGGGTTGTTGGTTTTAGCACCATGAAGTTCTGGAAAGAGACAGCAGAAATCTTTTGTTATATCATCCTTTCCTATGCAGCAGCATGTCTCTAAATGTAATAGACGTGGCAAGTGAGAAGTGTTTCTTCAATTTGGGAAGAAGGGCTGAAGGAAAAGAGGAGGAGGAGTAGAGGATTTCCTCATCAAAGGCAGGAACAGGGTGTCTTGCAACACTTGCACAATCTACTGAGACAGGCTCCCTGTTAATTCCCATGCCAGAGGTCAACAGGTGGAAGATCATGGCTCCTGGTGGGAAAACCTGCTCCGAGACACTCCTTCCGAGTGGTTTGGAAGGGTGTGGTTGGGTGTGCAGGTCCCAGCAAGTGCAAGCTGCACTATTCTATGTGACTGGGCACCCTCTTGAAGGAATAAGGCAATGCCCTGCCAGAGAGGACACAGGCAGAGAAGACAGCATTGAGAGCTTCTTCAGGTCTGTGGACAAGACAAATGAATGCACTGGGGACCAGAGAAGGGATGCAAGGCAAAAAGAAATACAAATTAAGTAGTCAAGAGACTATGGTTCCATGTTTAAGCTGGAAGCCTGCTAGGATGTCCTGTGGGCTCAGTAGGGCTATAGACTTTGGTGACTTTGGAGACTCTCTTTTTTGCAAGGAATCACGTGGAAAAGGTGAGGGGTAGTGGGCACAAGTTACTCCTGGGGAGATTCTGCTTGGACACGAGGAGAAATTGTTCACAACCAGAATGGTCGGCCATCGGAATAACCTCTGCAGGGAAGTGGTGGAGTCCCAACTTTGGATGCTCTTAAGATTCAGCTGGACGGGGTGCTGGGTCATCTTATCTAGGCCATGATTTTCCTGAGGAAGGCTGGACCAGACGATCCTTGAGGACCCTGGCTCTGCAGGAGCGGGTGGCACCAGCCCTGCCAGGCCACGGCGCGGTCGCAGAGCGCAGCGGGGCAGGGGGCAGGCAGGGTGCAGCGTGGGAACAGCAGAGCCTGGTTCCAGCTGGCAGCACTGAGGAGCATCAGGAGCTGCAAGGGCCAGGAGGCATCTCCTTTGGCCGGCCTGCTGATGTCAGCTGGGGTGGCAGACCCTCTAGCCAGGTGACAGAGGCAGGAGAGAAAAGGTCTGTCTGTCTCACGACAGCTCCTTGCTAGTTCTGCTCTTTTCCCCGTGTCTGCTCAGCTTTCCCTTAGGGTACACTGACACCTCTGTGAATTGTGTATGGTGAAAGTGAAGGTCTGCACAATCCCCCCTCTGCCTCGTTTTTCCTGCAGAGGGGCAGGATTGCTGGGGAATGGAGGTTCAGCCGCTGCACCTCCATGCTTTCCATTTCTTTCAGGAATCAGCGTACGCCTGCACACACACACAGAGGCTGAAACCCAAAGCTGGATGTCCAACACCCAAGATTGATACCATACTTTAATTGTGCCTTGTGCAGTCAGAATATATTCCATGAGATGTCAGGCAGAGGCGCTTGGTGGGGACTGTCACCTCGCAGTGGCACCCTGGCAAAACACTGACAGAAGTGCACAGTTTGCAGCCCTTCGTAATCCCTGGGCCTCACTGGGACCTGGCTGTGACCTGCATGGAGGATGGGACTGCTGCAGCTTAAATGAACTGAGGGAGCTGGAGAGCGCCCGGGAGGCCACTGGGTGCCAGCAGACCACGTGTGCCCATCCCACAGGCGCGTCCAGGCTCGTGGATTTGCACTGGTGACCGGTTATGGTGTAGGAGATGGATCACAAGGGGAATGTTTGGTGGTGATGATGTGATCCAGTGTTCCCTCCCGAGGTGCTTGGGAACCCCAGCAGCAGGAGGAGACAGGCTTTTCCCTGGTCCCAGAAACCCAACAACCCAACCTTGCTGACTCACCTTCAGCCTGTGATTGGTGAATAAACAAACTGAGGTGTCTTGGAACAAACCCTTCTTGGTGTCTTGGGTGGCCGTTGGTTTTTTGATCTGGGAACACCATAGTAAAGGAGTAAGAAGCTGTTCCTTTGTCCATGCACTGTTTGCTCAGGGATTTGCTGTTCTTCAGGGAGAAGAGGACTCTAAAGACAGCTTTTTCTGGAAACTTACTGGTCAGACCCCTTCGTCTTGCTTTCCCCTCTTTTCTCACTGCCTGACCCCCGAGTGTGAGAGAAGTTTTAACAGTGTTAGCTGAAGAGGCAAACTGCTGTGGGGGAGCCCAGCTAATGCCACGTTGGCCAAGGAGGGGCAAGGCATGAGTGGACACCCCTACCCAGTTTCCCACAGAAATGAGGTCACATAGACCCAGCTCCAACATTGCACTGAGCCCTCTCCTGCATGAAAATTTCAGTACAAGTGATTTTGAAAATTAGAGCCTTTCATATACCTGCCCCAGCATCTTCTGAGATTTCACTTTGGGCAAGAGTGAGGTCTGGAAGTTCTATTTAAGATGCCAAACACCTTCCCAGGGCAGGCCCCTCCTTTTCAATCACAAGAGAATGTCTCAGGCTTTAAGCTTCCTGAGATGAAGCACGTTTAGGTTTAGACTGACTTCTTCATGCATTTTCAGGGTAGCTTGGAGAACTATTTTAGCTGGGAAAATGTAGGTAGTTATGCCAATGTTAACATTTATTTGAAAAAGAAAATGTTAAAAGAAAAAAAAAAAGAAGAAAGAAAATAAAATAAAGAATCAGTACCTTAGGGGTTTGGCACAGGTCTTTGAGGTTTGGCAAGGAAATATTCCTGGAGTCAAAGAGGTGTTTTTTTGCCATCCCAGCAAAAATCCTGCTCAATTTGGTTGTGTTATAAGACTGAAAGTTACTATTCCTGCGTGTGCAGTAGAACTTGTTAGCAGCCCCACTCTGCTGCTGTGAGAATACTCTGCCCTCACTGGATTGTTTCCCACACCCCACTGAACCCTGCACATCCTTCTGCAGGCTGAAAATACGGTCACTGAGTTTTGAACAGCACCGAGAACACACGGGAGCTCCAATTCAGTTTTGGAGCTCTGGTGTGAACATTCTCAGAAGAGGATCGAGGTTTCCTACCTGTGCTTTGGCTAGCTCACCTTCTTTCTTCACCAGTGCAGGAGATGGGGTGCATCAAGGACTGGGCACCACTGCAAGACTCTCCACAAAGAGCAAAGCTAGCTTCTTTACCCTGCCACAGAGCAGCATGTACAAAATCACTTCTTCCCTTCAAACCCCGTGGTGGAACCCCCTGCCAGGGATGGGAAGGCGTTTGCGCGACGGAAGATGCTCTACTGCACGTGCTTCTTGAGGAGAAGAGGAGGGATGGTTTAGCATGGGGTGGACATGAGTCATTTCATTTAATGCAGTGCTGGAGGCACTCGGGTACATCAGCAAGCAAGCAAAGCTAGGAACTTAGGTAGAATGAGATTACATGTAATAGATAAAACACATCATACAATCTGACACTCAGCAGTTGTTAGTGACCAGTAATCCAGCGTGGGTGAGAGGACCGAGGGCGATGGCTGCTCCTGCACCACAGGACAGAAGGGGTCAATACAATCCTCTCCTTGGCTTACACTCTGCCACTGTAAGGTGTTAAAAGACACAACCTAGAATTAGGAAGGGGGGGAAGCATCTAGGCAGCAGCCAATTTCCCACTAATTTCTTTGATTTCAAATTGTATTTCCTCTTGTTGTTGTATAAAAGGGGACACACAGGGAAGGACAGTGGCTGGAAACAGCCACTTGGACTGATTGAAGTGCCTAGAGAAACACATTAACCAGAGGCACCCTCTGAATTCCACAGTCCCTAAGAACAAGCTTTTCTTTGTAGTTCTGTCCTTTTTTCTCTGCCAGAACTTGCTCCTTTCCTTCTCTCCTGTGCCTTCCCATTTCCCTCCTTATCCACTGATTTCCCTCTGGGTACCAGCATCCTGGAGCAGAGTGGTTCTGAAATGCACCAGAGCTTCAGGAGCTTGCAGCTGGCCTGCTTCTAAATGATCAGCTTGCTGAGGAGATCAGTTCTTTGACTTTGTTCATCACAGTGAATTGTCTGTCTGTCTCGTGGCCCTTTTTGCTGCCGGAGCCTGGTGAGCTTTGCTGGCAGAGCCTCCCCTGTGTCGCTGGCAGTTTGCTTTCCTCTTCCCTTGGGGTTCAGCTTTCAGGCCTCTGTGACAGAGTGCCAGCCACTGCTGTCTGGAGAGCACTCCCAGCTGTGGTGTGATTCGGCTTCTGGGTGCATTCCTCAGCTCTGCCACAGAGCTCCTCCTGCCTTCCCAGCCCTCCCTTTAGGAGCTGTGCTGCCCCCAGGGCTCAGTGTGATCGCTCCCGTGGGGCTAACGCAGGACTGAAATCGGGAGGGTTCAGTGCCATCGCCCAGCTCCACCCTCCCCATCTGACAGGGCACAAAGCTGCTTTCTGGAAGTTTTGAAGTGGGCCTTGTAACTCATGGCTGAAGCAGACGCCTGCCCCCACCAACCAAGAGAGGGCAGGAGAGCAAATTCTGGATCAGATCAGCAGTTTGTTTACCCTGGAATCGTATTTTCTTAGGCACTACACCATGTAACACTCTAATGGCAGACAAAGCTGTAAATGATGCAACATTTTAACTGCAAAATTGTAGGTAGGGTATTGACCTTAATACTTTTGGAGTCTCACATGAGCTACCTCCTGACAAGGAACAGGAATGGTACTGCCTAAAGTTTCTATTTCAAATAGAAATTTGACTATTGCAAGTGTCCATCATGCACATACATACATGTACGTGTGCATATGGTTATCTATCTCTACTTCGTGCAGGTGCATCCACAACATCTGGCTAAGTAGTAACCCCTCACTCCCTTGAGAGGTGCACACAGGATGTTTTGCCCCTTTTCACCTCGAGGGTATTCTGCATCTGGAACTCCACTGTTTGCAGCATGGCCAAGGCCATGAGAGCAGCCAGCACTATGCTTGTCACCTAACAAAGGTTCTTCCTCTTGGCCCTGTGGTGGTGATAAGCTCTGAGGTTTTATTTAAAAAAAAATAAAGCCTTAAATTTTTTTTTTAATTTGAAGCCATGCATTTGCTCTGTCCCTTCGCATCATTAACAGGAAGAGAGATGAATCACAGACTCATTTTCCTTAGCCCAGAAGGCTGCCAAAAAAAGTTTCTCAGGGAACAGGGGACAACCTGAATCATAGCACTTGTTTGCCACAGAGACTGAATTTCCAGCAGGCAAGTGGGAGGCCAAGGTGAAAAAGCAGATTGACACAGGCTGAGCCCTTTTTGCTCTCGCGTGGGGGGAGTGCGTCGACAGCAGCAAGTGGTGTGTGCTTTGGGCTCCATTTCACACCAGTGACCTCCACCAGTAACACAAACCCTGTCCTTGGGTACGTGTTTTTCATCATCCCTCCTCACTGTTCTGCTGTGGTGGTGGCTGAGCCTTCCTGGGCTAATCTAGCCTTTACATTTTTAAAGTTTTGCCTCCAAAACTAAATTCCACCTGGAAGGACCAGAGCAGGTCTGGTTCTGTGGTAGCCTCAATGAACTTTTATGGCAGTCTCGCTGGCTGGGCGTAGGGGGCTGGGGACTGGGTGATTTGCACTTGTATCTGCAGAGCTGTTAGATTTCTTAACATTCTTAAACTAAGACCTAATCCGATGTGCAAGTGGTATCTAAGGGAAAGGCATTTGGGGCACTTCCAAATATTAAGACTGTAAATTTTAGCACTAAGCACAGTGACGTGGAGGGAAGTGAAAGACAGAGGGCAGGGTAGCTGCTCTGTTGCTTTTGTTGGTGACTTCATTTGGACACAACCACCCCAATGTGGTTAATTCTTTGCTTTGGGCTGTGAATGAGGAGTGGGGTGTGTTTGTGTGCCTGGCAGCATATGCCCAGTTTAGAGGTAAGGAAACCACAGCAGAGGGGTGCAGAGCATCTTGTCTTGAGCCACGTGGCTAGTCAGTGCTGGTCCAGCTGGCTAGTTTCCCAGTGTGATCTTTTTCTGATACCAGAGAGGCTTGTCACACTGCCTGGTGAAACCCACCCCTGTCCTGAAGGAGATCTGGTCAGAGTTCTGATGGGGCACAGTCCTGGTGTCCAGAAACACCCTGGTGTCAGGGTAGCCCCAGGGTCTAATTCAGGTCCACTGTGGATGTCACACGTGAGGGGAAACAAAATCCACCTTTGTCTGCACGGGGAGCAGAGCGAGCCTGCCCCTCGGTCACAGGCCAGCACTGCAGCTGCTCCTCAGGGGAGTCTGAACCATGACACTCGTTTGTGAACTGGAGCACCCAGCAACTTTTCTGCCAGCTGTGCTGCAAGGTGCTACTGCTGCAGCAGAAGCCTAAGGGTGGTGGTATCTTAAGCTGCCCCAGGAAGTTTTTGTGAAGTTTGCCCATCTCGGTCTGTAAACTGGCCTCTGTAAAATTACTACAGTGGTTCTAATCATTCCATTTCAATGAACGCCTCTAAATGAAGCTGGGGAGATGTTCTCGTAGATACAGCTTGTGCCTCTATGTTCTGCTGCATATTAGAATGGGAGGGTGCTCCTCTATCTCATCTCAGAAGGATGTTCTTATTACCGTGAGACAGTCTGAAGCTGAAAGCAGCTGAGTGAATGAGAGGGTCTGGACCTTTGGATTTGTATATGTGCACATCCATGGGTATATGTATACGTGCAGGGTTACATTTCCATATGTGCCCCAGGCTGGTCTAGAAGCTCTTTGCAAACTGGAAGTACTCCACCCTCTCTTCCTCCTACACACATCGGCACCTGCCTTGGCATCGGTGTGCTCTGGACCCTCGCTGCTACAGGTGGGTCTGTAAATGGAGAATGGAAACTGTCGGAGCAGGTGAGACAGCAGGAAGCTGGGACCAGTCACACCCCAGAGCCCTCCTTCCACTGGGAGGGGTGGCACGAGGTCTCTAACAGCCCCACATTTAGCTCAGTTTGGCTAAACGTTTGCCCTCAGTACTGTAAACTCGGTGGTATTTGGGTTGAAACCACATAATGGATGGTGAAGTTTACAGGGAATGGAAACACAGGCTGAGCCCCAAAAATAACCAGTTGCCACAAAACCTCTCTGGCCTCTCAGCAGTCGAGATTCCTGTAAGCTGGCACCCCAGATGATCCTGCTACGCTGGCAGGGTGCTGTGTGAGGAGGCTGCAGGCAGGGGTAGGGAAGGCAGGCTAGTTCTTCAGGTCTGAGTTTTGTTGACACTGGCTTGTGTTTTTCCATGACTGGTGTTTAGATGCTAATATGCCAAAGGAGAAGCAGAGCTGGTTTGACAGACACGTGCTTGTGTTACTATGAAATTCCTAGAGCAGTGAAAATTTTCAGCCATGTGGAAATCTTTTGATGTTATAAACTGTGCTCAGAACGGCAGCGATTCTTCCTGGAGCCCTTAGCCATGGGCATGTGCATGCTGACTTCAAGGAGAGGGCAGGATGGCACTGGGTGAAGGTTTTACTCGTGGGAACCTCTGCCACCCACACCTATTCGATACAACAAATGTACAGAAAAGCTGAACTCCTTTTTTTCTCCTCTCTTGTCTGTAAGTGGTGTGTAATCTGTGGATGTCACTGAGCGGATGCAGATTTGTTTCAATAAGATGACCTGGCCAAGCACAGCCCTGCAGAGGCCAGTCCAGACAGTCTGAAAAGGTGGGACTGGAGTCGTTTAATAGTAACAGCTTCCTGCACTGTGAACGTGGCAGCTCAGAACTTCCTTATCAGATACTGCTGAAAAATGTATATGGTTATATTTGGTTATGCAGCAATCTGGAGCTGCATGAGGAGAGCAGAATTAGGGTGGCATATACATTATGAACGTTCAAATGTTATTCTGTTACTGGAAATCCTGAATGTCACATTAGTTTGGATTACTGTGCTTTAAATAATTCATTCAGGAGAGAGGGAACAAAAAAAAACATGCCTTAAATAATTTCAGACACATTCTGAAAATTGAGCTTTTGGGGTCAAATTGTGGGTGAGGCCAAGCAACACTTCCAAGTTTGTCATGACTGCCCCCTGAAGTCACACCACTCTGGTCAAGCCTCATCCAAAGGCTTCTGAGAGTCAGCAGGTTAGTGAATCTCGTGAGGCTGTGGGTTGGCACCAGAACCTGAAACCTGAGGAGATGCCCGTGCCTGATGGAAGGCTGTGCAGAGATCCAGCTGTGGCACACGGGCAGGCTGCAAGAAGTGTTCAGTGCAGTGCTCTCTCAGCACACCAACACACAAACCAGTGCCTCAGCAGTTAGACACCCTGCTAAATGTCAGGCAGGAGAGCCCAGGGACAGTGTATAGTGACAGCCTATGTCTAGGGAAGAGCAGGTTTAAAAACAAAAAAAAACCAAACAAACCCACAACTTCTTCCATGCATAACTTTCACTTGTCACGAAGGGTTTATCTTGAGACCTGTCTTGCTCATCAAGAAAACAGCAGAACAAAATGTGAGAGACCTGGAAAGAGAGGTAAAATTGAAAGCTGCTACTGAGCCTGTGCAGGCTTGAGTCATAGAACCACAGAATCGTTTCAGTTGGAAAAGACCTTTAACACGATCTCGTCCAGCCATTCACCAGCACTGCCAGCCCAGCCCTAACCCATGTCCCTCAGCACCTCATTGACATCTTTTAAACACCTTCAGGGATGGAGACTCCACCACTGCCCTGGGCAGCCAGGTCCACTGCTCAACAGCCCTTTCAGTGAAGAAGTTTTGAGAATCAGGTGACACACTGAAGACATGTGGAGAACTGTCAACGGGAAATTGGAAGTTACTGGGAGGAGGAGGTAACCTGGAGGGGTAGAAGAGACTGCTCAGCAGTGCAGACCCAGAAGCCCAAGGTAAGGCCATCCCACCATGTGCAGGTGGCAGGGGGTAAGGCAGGGCATTTTGTGGGAAGTCTGGAAGTGCCAGAGGACCATTTATTCTTGCAAAAAATGTCATTCACCAGGGAAGAGCTCAAGGTGACCGCATGAAACAAAAGGAAAAGAGTAAGAGGTTTGTCCAGGGCTACAAAGTAATTTCTATCTATATGGGATATTTAAACATTTACCTGCCAGATGCTCACAAAGCACAGCAATAAAAAGCTCATGAACAGCTACTTGGGTGAGGCTGACACTGGGAAAGGCAAGTATAAAGACATTAAGTCAAAAGATCAAATGCAGATAAAAGTCCAAAATAAAGGTGCTGAAAAGATCACTCAGACCACGTAAGCTGTACTGGCTAGGAAAAAGTTAACAGACTGAAATTTGGTGAAAGGCAGAAAAATGGAAAACAGAAAACAATACCAGTGCTGTGGCAAGCAGCACGAATAATGAAAGAAATGTGTAGAACTTATAACAGCCCCAGGCCACTGTTAAAACATGTTCAAACTGCAGGAAGATGTGTGCAGTGAGTGAGGAAAGGGGTTTCTCCTGTGGTTTAGGAGGGGTGTGTTTAAGGCTGTGACACAGTGCAGCACACAGAAGGATTTCCCAGCGGAGCCGCAAGGCGCCCGCCCGGCAGCAGCCCAGCCAGCGAGAGGCACGTGCCCACGTGGAGTTACACATCTGCACACAGCTGCCCTTGGCAAGAGCCGTGCCCGGGCTGGGAGGGCACACCCTGGCCTTCAAGAGAGAAGGTGAAGTCCATCTAGTGTGGAACTAACCGTGCGTGTCCCTCGCTGCCAGCGGCTGTGTGCCAGGACAGCCTGGAGCCACACACACGGGTGTCAGACAGACCCACAGGCCACGTGGCAAGTTCTCCACGCACCCAGCAGCAGGACGAGCGCCTGCAGGGCTTGCAAAAGCACCCTTTAAAAGAGGCTGGAAGGAAAGTTGTGCAGCATGATGAAGAATTAAAGAACCAATAGCCTGGATTGACTCCATAATGATCAGAGAATCATAGAATCATTAAGGTTGGAAAAGAGCTCTAAGATGATCAAGTCCAAGCATCACCCAACACTGCCATGACCACTAAACCATGTCCCCAAGTGCCACAGCCACAGGTTTTTTGAACACTTCCCAACCTCCCTGGGAAAGAGCATGCAGAGGACTTTGTGTGAGCTGAAAGGAGCTAAAACAGAAGGGGATGCTTTCATTTATCCATAAGAAACAAAAATGCATTCTGAGATGGCATAAGCCCATTTAACTGATGCTCCATCAGTCACTATGTGGTCTGATGGTCTGGATCAGACATTTCACACCCATGATATAGCCATTATATCTCTTTCTCTGAGCATGTGGGTCTGGAGTGTGAATTGGGTATGAAAAAGAGCCCAAGCTTGCTTTGGGTCAGGGAAGGAGACAAAGCTTCAGCACTTCATCCTCCACTTTTCCACTGCCAAAACGAGCTCTTCCTGGAAGGCTTTTGAGAGCTGCACAAACCCGCACTGTCCATGAGGAAGGCAAAGGGGCACTGACCACTCTTCCTCGTTCATTTCAGTAGCCTGTGGCTAATTGTTGGGACACAGTGCAACACTAAACGGCTGCTAACATATCCTGTGACAGCCCTGAGTCCTTTGACCTTATGGTGAGAAATTACTGGGCTGAAGAGCAGGCCAGCAATGACCATATT
This sequence comes from Merops nubicus, assembly GCF_000691845.1. NCBI lineage: Eukaryota > Metazoa > Chordata > Aves > Coraciiformes > Meropidae > Merops > Merops nubicus. The sequence goes on along the minus strand of NW_008626731.1, from coordinate 7,921 downwards.
CAGAGGGAAGAGACAGAAGTTGCGTTTTGGAGATAGGTAATTAAGGCAGAACAGAAATACAAGGCAGGCAAGCAGGCACGGACAAGTCCAGAAGGACAGATTGTCAGGAGGAAGGACTGAGAGTGCTCTGTGAACCATTTTCAATTCCAGGGGAAAAGTTAGAATTCAAATATTTTGTGAGGATGTGACCAACCTGTGGCTGTATCGTGTGGGAGGCCACGAGACTGAGCTGAGATGGATGATGTTGGGCTATCTGATGGAGAAGAGGAGCCAGCAGGAGGTGCTGGGACAGATACCACCAGGTTAACCATGAGTAAGCTTGTGAGGATGCATCTTCCCAAGCCATCCTGAGTTGCCACGCGTGCCCAGGCACCCCCACCAGTCACAACCAATACTGAAAATGATGGATACTGCTGGCAGACTGAAATGGCTACCAGCTGGCTGAGGTGGCTCCTGGCATCTTGCTCACAAGCACAGAAAAAGGTGAAAAAATAAGCACTACACATCTGGGGGCATGCACAGGGCAAGGAAAATGAGACCCGATTTGGAAGCTGGAAATAATTCACAGAATTATTTTGTTATCAGTTCTGAAGCTGAACAATCTGTTGCTAGTATGGACTTAGCTACAGAAGTTGTATAACGCAGCAGGTTAGTAAGATTGGCTGAAAACCCAGAGACTGACTGTGCCATACTTAGTATTTCCAAGCAACCTGCAGGCTTACGGTGTTTTATCTGTTATGGGTTGCTATATTTACAGGTTTTTGAGTACAAAAGGAAATTTGAAATGGGTTCTAAAAAGCAGTGTGGTTTGGTAGAGAGCAGCAGTTCTTAATCTGTGGTCTATGAGACATCAGGAGGTGGGCTGCAAAGCATTTTCAATTCATTTTCCTTAAAACCCACGCAGGCCTGTTCCCACGTGTTCAGGCTGGGAAAATTAGCTAAAATTTAGTAGCATCCTATACTGTATCTCAAGAGCACATTTATTTCCAAAGAAAATACTGTGCCTAGAATAGCCCAGTCAACTATTTTTGTAACAGTTACACCCACTGTACTTAAAATGCCTTTGTTTTCATGTGCCCCGGCAGAGTGAGGAAGAACAATGACAGATGAGCCAATGGCAAGGGCTGGTCCCAGGGACCTGGAGTATTGTGTGACACACCTACGGGGTGGGAGGGGAGCCTGACTGAGGGGGGAGGTTTTGCATGCTGACAGGGCAGCGTAGGATCTAAAATCTGCTAAACCCTGGCTGCTGGCAGTAACACTGCAGAGGTACAGAACACGTTTCAGGTTTTTAAGTGCAAAACTGGGGGAAGTTTTTTTGTTTCTTTTGCACATCATTTCCATTTTTAGTTAAAGGCTCCTCTGGAGATCAGCCTTGCCTGTCAAGCAAATGCCACTTGTCATGTTTCAGTGTCACAGTGCTGGGGTCTGTGCCCTATGAAATGCAGCACTAATGGCTTGGAGAGAGCTGGCAGGACGTGTTTGGCTCTCTGTGGTGAAACTATCTGCATTGCTTTGTGCCCTGCCTGGCACACTGCCCTGCTGAGCACTTGCAGGAGGTCAGATTTCCTGTTTAGGAGTTTACCTTTCTGAAGTTTTCTATCATTATGATCATGACAGAGCAAGCTGCAGAAAAAGAACTCTTCTTATCCAAAGAACTGAATTAAGGGTCCTCTAACTTGTGACTCTGGAGCTGCTGAATCATTTTTGGATATGTCTTGATAGCTTTAGAGTAACTGCAGGGTGACGTTAACATGCTTTCTGGTTCTCAGAGGAGCTAAGGGTGTGACACTCACTTCACTGCTACTGGGAAACCTTGATGAGATTTCTGCATAAAAAGAACTGCAGAAGCAATAGCAATGTGGCCATTGTATAACGACCAGTAAGGATTTTGCATTGCTGAAGAGTTCAGAAAAAAACGGGGCTTCTGTGGTAAACAAGAGAACCTAATCATGATGTATCAGTAGCAAACACGAGAAGATAAAGACTTGGTGATGCAAATGCAGGGGGTTTGCATTGCTGTGAAGATGGGGTTGCTGCAGGGAACTGATTGTAAGTCCCTAAATTAGGATCCTCCAGTCTTATCTCAGCTTGGATCAGAGTGCCATGAGCCTGCTCAACCACTTCTTGTCCTCTCTCTGCTCTGTATATCCCTGTATGCCTCTAAGACAAAAGGATCTGCCTCCTTTTTGGCCAAAGCTTGGAGCTCTGCTCAATGAGCAGCTCTAGAGGTGGAGCTACTAAGGAGAGGAGGAACTACAAAGAGAAGCTGAGGAAGATTTGGGGAGCAGGAATCCACCACGGACACAAGAAGCATTTCGTTTAGTGCCTTGTTAGAGAACAAAGCTCTGGCCTGGGAGATGCATGGGTGGAGCTGCGAGCCCTCCCTCGGCTGGGGCCAGCGTCGGGTCACATCCCCAGCACCCTTCCCTGCCCTCCTCCTCCCCAGCCCACCGGGCAGCGTGGGCACCGGGGGTCTGTCCCTTGTGGGGTGCACCTGCAGGGAGTGCCCCCCAAAAGGGGACCCCGTGCTTGGCTGCGGTGGGTGCTCAGGGACTTCTTTGTGTGGATTTAGCAAACCTGGGTGTGTGGTTTGCTTCTGCCAGGGCAGGAGGATGAATTGCCCACTGGCAGCGGTCAGGGTCCCCTGCACCCTCCCCTGGAGCAGCGGGGGCCTTCGGAGTGAGGAGACTGAGGCCAGCTGGGGCAGGGCAGGGGGGAGCCTACGTGCTTCTGCCCTG
>NW_008626731.1:0-5159 GCF_000691845.1 Merops nubicus | reverse complement strand
AAACCCCCCTGCCGTTACCCTCCTGGGGCATCACCTAAAGGGCAAGCAGGCTTGACAGCAAATGGGACCAAGCAACACATGAGCTTGCACTGTGTGACTTCATAGGCCTACGGGACAGGGAGGGGAGGAAAGGGGGAGGACAAAGACACAGCAACTTAGAGCTTCATTCCAGACCCATTTCTCTTTCTGCCGCAGTCAAACAGGTTCTTGCTTAAATCAGGCAACTCCATTTTTCATTCTGGGTGAATCAGTGCAATTCTGAGGCAGAAATAATAAAGGAACTGTGTGTGTCTGTCTCTGCCACCCGAATCACTATGACAGCACATCTCTGGCTAATGATTGCCAGTGGCATTTGCCTTCTGCTGGACTAGGAATAAAGGAACTGCCCCTGTAGGAAGAGGTGTGACTCATTTTCTTTTCAGATGGGAACACCCTGGTCCCTAGCATAAGGTGAGGAGAGGGATTCATGCTCCCTGGGCAGTTATTTGTTGGGATGCAGGAAGCAAAGCACTATGCACAGCTCTGTATTTGCCAAAATTATGGCAGCAGCACAGTTATTAAATGATCAATAATCATCATCAGCTTCTCTTATCAGATTTTAAATTAACTGGAAGATACATCTCACAAGTTTGTTAAAGCCTATGACATCTTTTGGGGAAAAGTTTGCTTTCCTGCATTTCCTCTTTCTAACACTTTGTTTGGAACTCTATCCTTTATCTGCAGGGTGGCTCTGCCTCAAGCACCCTCCTTTCCCCTTCCTCCTACGAGTGCCTTCTGCCCCCAGCACCGTGGCTCTGCTGTGCCCTCATGCCCCCTTATCCACTTTCGGTGTCACACGAATGGGCTGTTGTGCCACTGCCAAAAATAAATGCTGTGCTGGCCTTTCCCAAATGTGTCCTCCAGACTCAGCTGGGTCTCCAGGACTTTTTATAGTCCTCCAGCTCAATGCTATCTTTGGAAGCATCAGCATTTCCATAGCAACTAACTGTGATGTCAAAGCAACGTGTTTTTTTTGGTGAGAACAGCAGGAAGCAATGAACTCCTCATAAGCAAAGATCCCATTTTCATGCAGATGTCTCTCACAGTGTCTGCCAGCACCGCTGGTTGTGGTTCTCACCCTGATTATCTCCCTGTTACCTTGCTGGCCCCCATCTGCCAGACCCACCCGTTGCATGACCTTCAGTTAGGCAGCACAGAGTGCTCTCCCTTACAGGAACCTGCCTGTGTGGTGAGGAGGAAGGGAAGAAGTGCCAGGCATGGAAGAGATGTAGCAGTAACATTTAAATACAAGTATCTTTTTGTTTTTTTTTCTAAACCAGAACTAGTGTGATTGGTCAGCATCAGCCATCTCCAGCCTTCTGCAGTGGTGGGTAGGTTGTAGTGATGTGAACTGAGCCTCCTGACAGTCCTCTCCAGGATGCCTTCCGAGCAGGATCTCGGGACCTGCAGCCCATAGGGGAAGAATCATGGATTCACATATTACACTAACAGCTTGTAAGGGAACAAAGCTAACAAACGAGCTTCTAAGCCACAAAGGCTGCGTGCTGACCGTACTTTGAATAAACCCTCAAGACCAACAGACTCTGCCTGAGCCTGGTCCAGTTGCAGAGCTGCCTCTGTCCTCTAGCCCAGCAGGCAGCAATGAGCAGTGGGGGATCCCACTTGCCACAGGATCTGTTCGTCTCTCTCTGCACTACCACATAGTCCTTGGAACAAAACACTCACGTGATGGAGACTACTTTGTGGTGTTAAGGATTAAGGCAGTCATTTGTAACAATTTTGATTTGTAGGACAGAATTCCCCCCTTACCAAGGGTGGAGGAAACACCACATTTTAACTTCATGCTGCACAGAGTAGAACTTGTCCACGTGGAGCTCTCGTACATGTCATCTGTGTTGTTGGACTGACTCTGTTTTCTCACTTTAAGTGAAGATACAAGTGGGACTCCTCTATCCACAAGTGCATAGGATTTACACAGTTCCAGTTTGGTCAATGAGGAGTCAGCGTGCTCCTCCCTGCCCACCCTGAACCAGCACATACTCGAGTTTCCCTGCTGTCCAGCCACAGGTCAGTGCCTGGCTCTCTGGCAGCAGAAAAGGCTGTTTTGGTGTCTGCTCCCGCGGCAGCCCCGCCGCCTCTCCGAGCTCACAGCCACAGCACAAGCTGCCCTGGTGTACACGTGCAGCCCTGCCTGTGTCTTGCTGGGGGAAACAGGAGGGTGGCCCCCAGAGTCTCCTGTCTCCCTGAGGAGCTTCCTCCACACACCTGCATGGACACACCATTCTCCTCCTTCTCTGGCTGCCCTCCCTCTGCACCTAGAGTCTGTTATGTCCCAAAGAACAATGGGATGTTGCCCATAAATGGGAGGCTACCCTGAAGATGGGATGGTCCTCATAAACCCCCCTCCAGACCAGGCTTAGCCCAGGTTGCTCTGCTAAGCTGACTGTGGTCTTGCCCTGGCCTCTCTGCACTGGGATTAACAGGTTCTGGGGTGGGTTTTTTTCTACCCACTCTGAAATAATCCAGTGATTATGGATCAAGCCCAAAGGGAGAAGGCTGTTTCCCAATACCACCTCCCTCTTCACAGCTGAGTTCAAGGGCAGATCTGCTGATTTTCTTCAGCCCCTGAGGACGTGGAGGCTGCCGTGGGAGTGTCTGTATGCCCAGTAAGACACACGGCCTCAGGCTATCCCTGCCCTGAGCCCCGTGGAGCTCCTGCCGTCCCCACCTCCCAGACTTTGGACCGAGCAGCTCCAAATGGCAGACTCTGGATGAGTCAGATGCTCTTCATCAGCAGATGTTGAATCTTCCCCTTTCACTTTCCAGGAAGGAGGAAGAGACTGGTTTATTTACTTTGCTGGGGTGGCAGAGGACAGAAACAAACTGCAAAGAGGAACAGCATATTCTCTGACATGATTCAACTCCTGAGGCTTAATGCATGCAATCTGCCCTTCCAGGATTTCAGCCTTCTCATGAGTGATATTTTAATTTGCATCCAATTACAAATAAAGCGTGTACCATTCAACTTTCTAAGGGAACTCTGACAAGCTGACATGTGAGATGCTCCTTGTAGGTTCGTGATAAACGGGTTGCAGAAAGCTGCTGCGGCGCCGTGTGTGTGGTTGTGTCATTACTTCTCAGCGAGGTCAGGCTGCTCATCTTTGTCAAATGTTCCATGCTGCAAACTCCTTGGGGAGATTTTTGTTTTGCTGAAGGGGAAAGGAGAGAGTGAGGAGTCCATTTCTTGAAAGGGACACAATGCAAAGCCCCCCCCTGTGATGGTGCTGAAGCGCTGAGCAAAGGCTTGGGTTTATTACTAATATTCCCGTTTATTACGATGATGATGAGAGATATCAACCCTTTTACCAGGCATGGTGCAAACATAATAAATTGCTTCTCCCCTCAAATCACCAATAAACTAACAACAGTCTGAATCAGCAAATCTGAGACCAAAGAGCAGCTGGGAGTTTATCACCCTGGACAGAAAGACGCAGCTCGCCCACCGCCTCCCCTCGCGCGCCCGAGACGACTCAGTCTCCTACGTAGTGACTCCTCTTTCCTTTAGAAAGCAGAGCACGCCAGAGGTCTAGACCATGACCCAGGACCCCGTCAGCCCTGGGGCTCCCGGGTGCCCTGGCTGGGGCACAGCCTGCTCTCCAGAAGGCTCCCAGGGAACACGTCCTGCAGCCAGGCGGCCGTCACCTCCCTGTCCCCAGCAGCGTGTGCTGCCAGCCCAGCCTCGGCAAAGCCTCCGCCAGACGAGTCCCAGAGGGGTGCTGCCAGGACACCACACTCACCACTGGTAAGATTTTTAAATCACTTGTATTGTTTTGAGGGTATTTTCTATTTCTGCTGTTATTTTTGCAGAGTGGTGACACCCGTGGAGGGAGGCAGCTGTAAACAGAGTCCTGGCCTGGGCCAAGACAATCCCCGCTCCCTATCTCAGGCAGTGGCTGAATTACTGATGATATCAGCCAGTGGACACTTGACTTTTTTGATTCTTCCCCAGCTCAGTCACCAGCCTCCAAGGAGAACATGGGGTTCAAACTGCCCATGTGGCCCAAAGCTTTCCCAGACTTTTAGTGTGTCGTGCTGATACCATTAATTTCCACAAGCATCCAATTTCCCGGTGCTCCAGTAGAGCCCTCCACAGCCCTCAGTTCTTTCCCTGACTTAGATAATCCAAATTTTACCCTCTGGGGAGCAGGTAGCCCTAAATTCTGGGCCAAATGCTAATTAAACAGCTGCATTTCAGCCACTCAAGGCTCGTAACAGAAGACAACAACTGTGTGAGAATTTTTCCCATCTCAGTGCTGAAGTTGTAAAGACAAGCAAAACTTTGTGTGTCCCCCTTCCCTCCCTGGCTCTGGTGGCTTGTACAGTGCCCACAATCACCTGGGTCTTGGGTTTTGACTGTCCTGGAGCACAACAGGCAACGGGGACAGAAGCTGCCTTTCTGACAAGCCAGAAAAGGTGCATCATCCTCAGATGACTCTGCTCCCCTCCTGAGAGGTCAGCTCCCCACCACAGAATAATTAAAAGAAAAAAAAGCCAAATCTCATGGTGCATTTCCAGAGCTTTCTAGAGATCCTTGGCTCTATCTCTTTAACAAAGGAGAACTGCTCCTTTGGGTGATGGGGAATGCTTTAATGGGTTGATAAAATGAAGCCTGAAATCTCCTTTTTGAAAAGAGAAATGAAGTATTTTTTTCTCTCCTTGTTTTTTTTTTTCATTACAGATAAAGCCAAGTACCACCTGGCTTCTCCTCTGAAGTGGTACAGCAATGGGTGAGCTAACAGCGTGCTAACATCATGGATGCCAAAATATTTCATTTAATAGGGACCAATTTGGAAAAGAGACCCACTTAAAACCACGTTTGCTTTTGTCAATGCTTAATCAATACAGATTTTCAACAAAGAGCTGGGAGGAAAGACTCTGAAAAGAGTCCACAAGCCCTCCAGGACCACGGGGCATCTCCCACCACACGTGCTGCACCTGCAGCTCCGGGCACCTCGGCTGCTTTGACATTTTATTTAAGTGCTGCAGCTGGGCACGGGGTGGCTCTTTTCTGCTACCCAGGAAAATGGGAAAGTGGAGTTCTTGCAGAGTCCTAAAGCACTGATCCTGTAGTCCTGAAGTGCCCAGAATTGGGGTTTGAC
>NW_008626730.1:0-2971 GCF_000691845.1 Merops nubicus | reverse complement strand
CCGGGGAGGGCAGGACGCGCTTCCCCTCCGCCAGCCCTGCCCTGCCAGAGCTGCCCACCCACCACCGCCTCGCCCGGGGAGGACGGGCAGCTGTGGGAGAGGGGCAGAGGAGGAATCACCCCTAGAAGGGGAGCAGAAGTAGATATCTTGCTCCCGAAGGGTGACTGAGTACTAATCTATGTTGGTGCACCTGAAGATGCTGAGACAAGCTCCGGGATCCAGCTATGACCTTGCCCTCTCCCCAGAGCAGGACAAGGGTGGCATGGTGGCCGTAGCCCCTGGTAAGGTCTGGCCGCACGGCACAAGCCACAAGCCCTCGGCTCACGCAGAGCAGGGCAAAGCCAGTGTGCCCCTGTGTGTGAAACGCCGTGCAGCCACGCTCCCAGAAACCACCCTCTGCCTTCGTGCCAGCTTCACGTTCTCAGCTCTGAGGTCCTTATGATTTACAGCAGGGTAAATTAGAGGTGACTCAAGCCAAGGGAACTTTCATTTCATTGCTTAGATGTTCCTTGGAAGAAGCAACAAGAGGCTGCAGGGTGGGGATAAGGGAGTGCTGAGGTATCAGGCTGAGCACAGGCCACTGCTGGGCCCCTACTGTGCAGTCCCACCAGACCTGACCCCTCTGGGAGCTCCGTGGGGGAAGCTGGTGGTTCCTAGGAGGGAGAAGTGCCAGGGCATTCCCAGACGGGCATTCCCACAGGGTGCAGCCCTGGCACGAGGAGAAGGGCTGGACACAGCAGGGACACGGGGGGGCTGCTGCTGAGGACCCTGTGGCCCCGCTGCCAGCCCCCGCGCTGCTCCAGCTGTGCCAAGACTAAAAGCAAAGAGAAAAACACTTTTCTACAAAGATGACTGTGCACGGAGGAGACAGGCGAGGGGACAAGTTTCAGGACACAGGCTAGACTCCTGGAGTGAGGGCTGCTCGCTGGGAAAGCAGAGGGCGAGCGGCTGGGTGGGCACCTCACCAAGCACAGCCCCTGGGGTTGGCTTTTCTCTTTCGTAGATGGCCACCAGAGAGAGGAGCAGGCTGCTGCTGCAGGGCACGAGGTGAGCCTGTCCTCAGAGGACTCCTGTTTGGGTGTTGAGTAAGTACACAGGACGCATCTTAAGTAACTCCTATTTAAAGTAAGGTCCCAGCACCGACTCCCGGCCAGGGAGTCTCCAGTAACAGCCGGCCCTGCAAGGGACAAGCCAAGCAGATGCCACAGACAAGGGGCTCCCAGCAGTTAAGGTTTCCTGTTAAGCCCCACGGCTCTATTTATGACTTTACCAACAGTCAAGACCTTAAAGAAAAAGCTTTTCAGCTCCAGGAGCCCAGGCAGCCCCTCTCCTCTCACCCCCTGGCCTCGGTGCCACGTCATTAATGGGGACATCGTTCCCACAGACCTCCCACACAACAGCACCACTGGCACCAGGACAAACTGGTTCTTCCCCTCCTGGGAACAGTGTCTGGGTTACACCAAAGCCCAGGACTACCCTGTCATGGCCTTTTCCCATATTTGTGCCTCCGGAGGCTGGCCTGGGCCAGTCTGCAGACGTGGGGACACCCCTCACACAAGGTGCTGGAAGAGGTTTTTAAGTTTGCATGGGGAAAAAAACACAGTGAACAATGAACTTCAGCCAGTGTCAGGCTGCAACGTGTCTGGGGACAGCTAGGAGCACTGGCAGTGACACAGAGCCCGTGTTCAGGGCCATATATTTGTGCCTCCGGAGGCTGGCCTGGGCCAGTCTGCAGACGTGGGGACACCCCTCACACAAGGTGCTGGAAGAGGTTTTTAAGTTTGCATGGGGAAAAAAACACAGTGAACAATGAACTTCAGCCAGTGTCAGGCTGCAACGTGTCTGGGGACAGCTAGGAGCACTGGCAGTGACACAGAGCCCGTGTTCAGGGCCATCTCCCTCCTAAAAACACAGTGAACAATGAACTTCAGCTGGTGTTGGGCTGCAACGTGTCTGGGGACAGCTGGGAGCATTGGCAGTGACACAGAGCCCGCGTTCAGGGCCACCTCCCTCCTGTGGGCTCTAGCCCTGTCACCCCTTGGGCCAGATGCTGCAGCCCAGTGCCAGCCCAGCATCCCCCAGCACCTCTGCCCCTGCAAGAGCTCTGCAAACCTTATACAATATAAAAATAAAACCATTTGGTTTAATACAGATAATGAAGGAAGTGTGATCACACCTCTCCTGACTCTGCATCCCTCTGATGTGTGAGGTGCCATCGGTACTTGGATTTTAAAAAAACTTGCTCTAGAGACATCAAAAATGTGAGAGGGTGCTGTAATACAGAATTATATGGTTTCAAACTGAAAGAGGGTAGATTTAGATTAGATATTAGGAAGAAGTTCTTTGCTATGAGGGTGGTGAGACCCTGGCTCAGGTTGCTCAGAGAAGTTGTGAATGCTCCATCCCTGGAAGTGTTCAAGGTTGGATGGAGCTTTGAGCAACCTGCTCTAGTAGGAGGTGTCCCTGCCTATGGCAGGGGGGTTGGAACAAGATGATCTTTAAGGTTTCTTCCAACCCAAACCATTCTATGATAATGATGAAACACTTATAATTAGTGGGAGCTATTTGGCTTCAGCACAGTGATGGGCACAGTGCTCCTTGGGTTTGCATGGAACATATTCTCCCTGTTGGATTGGTGGTAGGGACACTGTGGACCACTGAGTGCCACAAGCAGGGTCTTGTGAGCAGCATCTGCCTCTGCAGCAGGGTAAAACATGCTGCAGCAGCCAAAATTACAGCAGACCTGAAGAGAAAAAACTGAAATTGCACTTACTCCCATCTGCTCCCAGGGGAAAAACTAGAGCATTCATCTCAATCACATGCTTATGGTGCATGGAGTATTTCTGACCACTTCTGCTAGATTCCTGCTTGGGCCATAATTTCCCACTGCCCTGAAGCTTTTGTCATGCAGCAGATCACACTGTGGAACAGGCCCAAATCCTTCAGCCATAACCACATCAGATGGATTAAA
>NW_008626729.1:16452-17799 GCF_000691845.1 Merops nubicus | reverse complement strand
CTGGAACGATTCTGTGATTCTATGAAATGGGACCCACCAGGTCTCTTTGGGCTTTCCAAGCTCTTTGGATCAGGGCACCTGCCTGCCACAGTAACCAGGATAAATCCCATGCACTGGGGCAAGCAGCCTGGGCTGAGCTAGAAGACCACAGAGTTTGCATCCAGCAGACTCAGAGATAATTTTTCTCCTTGCACCCCCCCAGCTGGACCCCTCCTTCCACTGCACAGTTTACAGGGTCTGTCACCAAGGAGGTGGTGGGGCAAGCCGCTGGTGCTGGTGGAGAGAACCAGGCGAGCTGGCAGAGCTGCTAGAGAGGGGGAGAAGAACCAAGCCCACAACAGGATTCTTACCGTGTCCCCAATCTTGAGCCCCATGCAAGACTTGAGCCCGGGGATGACCTCGTCGTCGAGGCAGGTGGCATTGAAGGCCAGGGAGAGCTCCTCGGGGAGGTCACGCACCTCCAGCTCCACCTTGGAGCGGATTTTCTAGGGGAGGAGAAGACAGGACAGGCTGGGCAGGGCTCAGCCCAGGGAGGGGTCCCCCAAGCACCCCGACGATGGAGCCAAGTGCCCCAAGTCTTCCTCAGGACTCAGCTACATTGTCCCCCACCCGGGAAATGTCCTTGAGGATGGGAAGGGGCAGGTGGTGAACAGTGATCTCCCTGCCCCTTTAATGGGCTCAAGTTGCCCCAGGGGAGGTTTCAGTTGGATCTCCGGAAGAATTTCAAGTTGCCCCAGGGGAGGTTTCGATTGGATCTGAGGAAGAATTTCTTTCCTGGCAGAGTGGTGAGGCCTTGGCCCAGGCTGCCCAGGGAGGTGGGGGAGTCCCCAGCCCTGGAATGGGTTAAAAAACATGTAGACGTGGCACTTGGGGCCATGGTTTAGTGGTCATGGGAGTGTTGGGTTGGTGGTTGGAGTTGATGATCTTGGAAGTCTTTTCCAACCTTAATGTTTCTATGATTCCTTGGGGTTCCAGCATGTGTGGATGGAGCTGGATGCTCCCAACTGGCCCCAGGAGGATGCCTGGGACTGGGGGAGCTGCCAAGTCTGCGTGGGCTGCAAGCAGTGGCTGTTTTGGGAGGGAGGGCTGTTGTGGGGCTGTCACACTGCACACTCACCCCATAGGAGTCCACTATGAGCTGCAGGACGTTGCTGGAGTCTCTGGACAAGGTGCCCACGGTTGTGCCTGGGATCAGCTCACTGTAGTTCTGGAGGAATATCATAAGCATGGTCCACTCATGGTGGGTCAATGTGCCATGGCTGGGCCAAACCCAGTCCTGGCACACAGGAGCTTCCCAAGGATCCTTGATAGTACAGGAGACCACCAAGCTATGTCTGGCCACTCATG